>NC_056729.1:854035016-854040016 GCF_019279795.1 Protopterus annectens | reverse complement strand
GCATGAAACCATACTGCTGTTCATTAATCATCACATCCCTTCTTAACCTAGCTTCCACTACCCTTTCCCATAACTTCATGCTGTGACTGATCAATTTAATCCCTCTGTAGTTACTACAGCTCTGCACATCACCCTTATTCTTAAAAATCGGTACCAAAACACTTTTTCTACATTCCTCAGGCATCCTCTCACTTTCCAAGATTTCATTAAACAATCTGGTTAAAAACTCCACTGCCATTTCACCTAAACACCTCCATGCTTCCACAGGTATGTCATCTGGGCCAACAGCCTTTCCATTCTTCATTCTCTTCATAGCTGTCCTTACTTCCTCCTTGCTAATCCATTGTACTTCATGATTCACTATCCCTACATCATCCAACCTTCTCTCCCTCTCATTCTCTTCATTCATCAACCCCTCAAAGTACTCTTTCCATCTCCTCAACACACTCTCCTCACTTGTGAGTATGTTTCCCTCATTATCCTTTATCACCTTTACCTGCTGCACTTCTTTCCTAGCTCAGTCCCTCTATCTAGCCAATCGGTGCAGGTCCTTTTCTCCCTCCTTAGTGTCCAACCTTTCATACAACTCTTCATATGCCTTATCCTTAGCCTTCGCCACCTTTCTCTTTGCCATGCACCTCATCTCCTTATACTCCTGTCTACTTTCTTCATCTTCTGACAATCCCACTTCTTCTTTGCCAACCTCTTTGCCTGTATACTCTTCTGTACTTCCTCATTACACCACCATGTCTCCTTGTCATCCTTCCTCTGTCCCAATGTGATACCAAGCACCTTTCTAGCTGTATGAGCGACCAAAAGAATACTATTCGCAATTTTTGGGTTGTCCCACATGGGACACGCATGTGTTTATGTCAAGATTAGACTCTATACTTCATTACATCCTTACTCCCATTAATATGACACTAGAATAAATTAATAAGTATGACTATGTGGTAACGCACACGTTACACATGAGAGCCTAATTATGTATGTGTTTGGTGTATTTCTTTTACAAATAGACCGATTTAGTAATTGGCATTGCCGTAGCAGGCAGATCACAGGAATGATTCCATGTGTGGGAAAGTCCTCACATTTGATTTTTTTCAGCACAGCACTGACTTCGGACATTGTACACACTTTTGCGTTTTAACAGTTTCGTCCCATCCCTCTTCTGCACAACCTATTATTCTATCTACTGTCAAGGTTTGTAAGGGCATATTCATGTTATTTATGTCTGAAAATGGAATGAATGTGTTACAGAAAATGTACTTCTACATATTGATGTCTGCATGTCTGTATGCATATATACTTATAACAAACTCGCTGACCTCCACCGGGTGGTCCAATTAGAACCAGCCCATCCAACCCTGGCACGCCTGGCTCCATAATTTCATACCCATAGTTCCTCCACCCCACCCGTGTACAACATACATGCATACCATCCATTGTCCACTTGTTATCACAGTCATGACACACCTCTACACATTGCCCTCTCCCGAGCATTAGGGGCCCAACACATATGTTGTCCCAACCCATGTATTCTCAGGCTCTCCCACCATTTAGTCCTTGAACATACCTGCCCTTGCTTGTGTAATGGTCGGATGGCCAAATGGTCTATCAGTTTTTGGGTAGTCCCACCAGGGACTACCCTCTGTGTGTAAAGTAGACTTAGCAAATCAACAATGTTACTCCCACTGGTAATATCCTGCCTGTGGTGTGAGTAGCAGTGCTTTGCTCACTCCTGCCCAGCTTGATATGACATACGCTGACAGCGCTATATAATACTGGGGTTGCTGTTGATTCCCTTCTCATTTCTTTTGTATGCTTTATTGTTACATCGTTCTTTCTTCATAGATATATATAATTGTTATGTCGTTCTTTCTTCATATATATATATATATATATATATATATATATATATATATATATATATATGCATATATATTATATATCTGTATATACTTATATACATTTCCTATGCTGGGCACTGCTAAGACCCAGGCAAGCACCCTCAGACTTGCTTACTGTTTCTTATATGTGTTTACTGCTGCTTATTTGTGCTTACACCTGCTTACTAGTACCTTATTCATTATGACAGTGCCACTTTGCTTGAATGATATTTAAGTTAAATATCTCATGCGATACTCATGTCAGTTTTAAAGCAAAATGACATTCATTCCACATGGAAAATGATAGGTGCTATTGTTGGGCTCAAACTGTGGATGCCTGTTTGTTAGGCAGATGCTCTAAACACTACACTATTGACATTTACTTTGATTCCACATGTTTTTCTCTATTTGAATGAATATGATGTGTAAGCTACTCTCGGTGGAGGGCAGCGACACACAAACATGCTGCACTTTGCTTACACCTTCGATATTGCAGCAATTCAAAATGTATAATAGGGACACTGGGAATCTAATTGTGAAAGTTCTAGGGACAGGGCTCAACATTCCATAACATGCTTGTGTGTTTACTACTTCAATTTTGGTTCACTGTTCATGGATACTCTTGTATGCTTAGCATACATTTCGGTATCCACGGACACTGAATTACTGACTTACTATTAGGAGCGGGCTCTACTAGTAGGCATAGTAGGTTTTGCAAGTGTTGGAGCATGTTTACGCCTCTGTAGAGCACTTGTACACGCCCCCTGCATTCGCACACGTTTCCTGTGCACGTCGAGGGTGCAGCGGAGCGCCCTCATACATATTCATATGGCGCTGCTGTGCCATCTGTAGGGAGGACGCTCAGCACAAGACTAAAACCGTCCTTGCGCCGAGCGTCTTGAATCCCGGGGATAGTCTTTAATGATGCATTAGTGAATTTATTAAAACTGATAAAAATTTCAGGAATTATTCAGGTTGTTGAAAATTGGGTCATTGATTAGTTAAAAAAATCCAGGCAAGCATTAATGACATTATGCTTAATCAAAATGTATATCTTTCTTAGTATACCCATCATGAATTAGTAATTTTTGATTTCAGAAAGTTATTATTCTTATTAATGATATAAACGTTAATGAAAGGGGTATCTATATAGAAAGAATTTCTAACATGTCAACCTGTCTTTAAAATTCCAATATTGTGGTAAATAAACATATGATAAATTCAGCAAACTTTGGAAGAAAATCCCAGTAGTAGCTATTAAAAATGTACTAATGGGGAACAGATTCAAGCTATTGAATCTGAGATAAATGGAAGTTGAAACTTGATCAGTCCATATCAGTTGACAATATATATAGCAGTAATTTTCGTTAGTAAATGTTACACTTTTGGCATAGTTAACAATTTGCGTCGATGAATGCATAACTACCCAAAAGCTGTCTTGCCTTTACAGTAGAATAACTAATATCCATTGTTTTTATTGGTTAATATTTTATATTATAACTAATGTACATTGTTTTTATTGGTTCATATTTCATATTATGTGCCAAAGACAATGCCAAAAGATGATATAAACTTTACCAGAGATTCAGAAAAAGGCTTACCACTCAGAGTAATTACTTACCACTAGTCAGTAAATTAGCACAATGGTGAGAAAATGCAGCTGTGACTGCAGTGAAATAACCCTCATCATTGGCTCATTAGGATGTCTCTGAATCACACTCTAACTAACACCGTCAGAGATGATGATGAAAATGTTCTCCCTAGTACCCCATACATCACTTTGGCAAATGCACCACCTACATTCACACACAAACACACACACACACACACACACACACACACACACACACACACACACACACACACACACACACAGACACACACATTCATTCAGACCTTAGTGCACATACCCACACCCACACAAACACACACATGTTCAGACACAGACACACACATACATATTCACCCATTAGTTGGTCACAGTCATGGAAGCACTTACAGATTCACACATTTGGTCCAACACACATATACAGACAACAGGCTCTCAATTGCCTACCTAATCCCCCCTAGTGTGACCATCCAGGCAGATGCAGGCTCACACACACACACATACACACACACACACACACACACACACACACACACACACATCCCCATGCATGCACACACTAAGACATATCCTACCTCCGCATCTTCACTGAACTTACCTGCACTCTGAGAACTCTTATAGGAGAGAATGGGCGACAGCCATGTTTTTACAATGGTCAGTTTTGGCTCCAGCAGTGAAATTTTGCAAGAAAAAGTGATTTTCTGAATTATGCAAATCATGAGTCGCTGGCATTTCCAAAGGTGAGCACATGGCTAATTAGCATTGGCTGTTCTTTTGAAATGTCACATTAGCATGCAGCTCTGCCAGCAAAGCTGCCTTCTGTATCTGTGTATAACTTATTTATTTATTTTACATTTGTTAACTGGGTATGTCTGACTGAGCATGAACCCATTTTCAGAGGAGGCCCATAGAGAAAAGTTCCATACAGAACACTAAGCAATGCATTATAAAACAATAAGTACAGAAAAGTTTAATATACAAGTACAGAGGTAATTTTAGATTCCAAAGTACAGAGGTAATTTCAGATACCAAATAAAATCTCAAAAACAATACATAAATTAAATAATTCAGCAAGCAATGAGGTAAATGATACAAGAATTCATTGATGTTGTTATAGAACTATATGGATACAACTATATGGATCTCTAGCTGTAGTACAAGGTAAAACACGTCAGAGAGCTTAAGAGAAAAAGTTTGATATACAAAAAGTGCAGCCTAGTAGGAAAGATCAGTACAGTACACAGGCAGGGTAGAAAGGATCATTAGAATAGTACAGAATAGGTGAGAAAGCTCAGGAGTAAAGTAATTTGGAATGCATAACAAATACAGCCAAGTAGAGAAGATAATTGCAGTAGATAGGCAGCTTAGAAAGGACATCCGAATGGCACATAGTGGTATGCTAAGAAGTCTTGAGGTAGTATAGCATAGATGGCTAAGTGTAAAAAAGACTAAGAGTTGGACCGTTAGGTTGGGTTTTGGCAGGAGGAGATCCATGAGTTTAG
>NC_056729.1:853820016-854030016 GCF_019279795.1 Protopterus annectens | reverse complement strand
TGGTTCTCCCCTTTTTTTTCTTCCTCACTTTCTTCTTTCCATTCATGACTACCAATCTACTTGAACATATAAAGGTATAAAAAGGGAAGGGGGAAGGGTAAATAAGTAAACTGGTATAACTACTGTATTGCTATAGTTATAAACACAAGAGACTGTAATACAGGTATAAAATATATAGGTATTAGAAGCTTATGCCGATAAAGCAACTAAGTTAATTGGTGAAACTGACTCCTTATTTTCCAATACTTAGTAGTGGTTTACACAATATTACATACGAATCCACTGTGATTGCCTGATGGACTTTTTATGTTCATATTTGTTTGAGTTACTTTATAAATGCTTTACTGTTTGTATGTACTACATTTAAAGCAGGACCTATTTATGTATGTTTTTGGTGTGTGAGATGGTGTTAAAGGGTGATGTTAAGTTGTCAGTCTCACCTTCATTCTTGCTGGATGGGTTCGGAGCCGATCCTCAGCTCCGACTCGGCCAATACTAAAGCTCGAGAGCTAATTCCACCGGCTCGAGGCTCCCCTATATCCCACAATGCTAGGCGGTAACTACCCAGATCTCGTTTGCCGCTATAGCTGACGAGGTGCTTTTTCTACCGGCTCAGGCAGGTTAGTGGATTTTTTACCTTTGAGGTATTACTAATTCCCCCCTTTCTTTTAGTCAGAAATATTTTTATTGTTAGTTCTAATTTTTAGTTCTATCGACCCTAATTTTCGATTCCCTACCCCTCTTATTGTTGTTCTAGGCCTTCGGCCCTTCCCTCACCCCAATCCCTTTTAAATTAGTGTTGTAGGGGCTTGTGTGTATGTGTTTTTGCTACATAACTTTAAATTTTTTAGTATAGAGTGTCTGTTTTGTGTGTTTGTGTACAGCTTCTCTTACCTTAATGTCTAAGGATAAGGTCTCAGGCTTCAAGAAGTGTGACTCGTGCTGTCAGAAAATGTCTCACAGACGGTCACACTTCTTGTGTGTATTGCCTGGGACCTGTGCACCTGCAGGATTCATGTGCTGTCTGCCATGGTTTCAGCCCTCGAGTCCTGCAGGAACGCAAGAACAAGCTCATCTTGCGGGGCTTGTTAAAGCCTGAAGGCCCCCCGACTCAGTCTGGGTCAGGGAAGCCTTCAAAAACTTCAAAGCAGTCGACTCCTGCTCTTGAGTCGACTGTTGAGAAGTTGAAGCAGGCTTCGTCATTGGCTCCGGCCGGAGCCGATGTTCTTAAGCCTCATATCGTTACCTCGGCTCCGGCTGGAGCTGAGGCTGATAAGTCTTCATCGGCTCCGATACCATTATCGGAGCCACTTTCCAGAAAGAGGTCCAGGTCCCCCTCCATCGGATCTGTTCTTAAGCCTCATACCGTTACCTCGGCTCCGGCTGGAGCCGAGGCTGATAAGTCTCCATCAGCTCCGATACCATTATCGGAGCCATTTTACAGAAAGAGGTCCAGGTCCCCCTCCATCGGATCTGTGCACTCGGTGCCAGGATCCCCTCTCCTTTCGGAGCGGAGTCACAAAACCCATTCCTCTCGGTCTTCCAGGTTGTCAGACCATGATTTGCAGAGGGTGGTGAGTAGACTTCTTAAGTCCGAGGCACTGGCCCAAATGCTCCATAGCCTGACTCACCAGTCAGTGGCTATTCCCGTTCCAGATTACATTCCTCCTCCGACTCCTTCGAGTTCGGAGCCAAGGCTTGTTGGAGCCATGACTGTCGGTGCGTCGGATCCGATACCTTCCATTTTGGCTCCGTCGTCTGCTCCGATCTCCTCTTTGGAGGGATCTCGGCACTGAGCTTCCCTCATCGGCTCCGAGGGGGCGAGTGGCATCGGACCCTTGTCCGACCCCACTCTCCCTCTTGGGGCTTCGGAGCTGGTGAGTTTGGCTCCGACATCGGCTTCGGAGCCATCTCAGTCGGTGCCGGGAGGGGTCCTTGTCTCTTCGGAGCGAGGGCCTCGGGCCTTGCCTGACAGGGGTGCCTTCAAGGTCATGCAGAGCGTGCTAGAACCAGGTTCTGCCCCACAGTCAGCTCCCTCAGCCCCTCCATCTACAGTGCCTGCAGTGATTTCTACTCACCCCCTTGTCACACATCGCAGAGAACCAACTCCTCAAGATTCCCCATTGGGAATTTCCTCCTCTTCCGAGGTCTCTCCTGACCCTGCAGGAGATCCCCCTAGGAAGAGGCAGTGCAAGAAAAAGCACATTGACTCCCCTGAGTCTATCACCTCTGACACTGACTTAGTGGAATCCGAAGGGTCCCCTCGTTCCCCCTCTGAGGATGTCTCCTTTGCGGACATCCTTGAAATCCTCAAACAGAGGGGGAATTGGCCAGCCCTTAATCCTTCGGAGGATGAGTCAGTGTATCTTGAGGTGTTTGGTTCTCACCCTTCTACCTCCTGGGTGTCCCCTCCCTTTGACCCCCTTATGGAAGTGGTGGCAAGGAAGGCTTGGATGGCTCCTGACTCAGTGGAACCCACCCCGAGGAGACCATCCAAATTTATTACTGCCCCCAAAGACAAACAGTTTTTATCCAAAGGTGTCCCTGTTGATGCCATGGTGGTGGCTGCAGCCACAAAGAAGGAGTTAGCTGATCCTTCGGTTCCTGTCCATCCTCCTAATAAAGAATCTAGGACCATGGACAGGTACAGCAAGCAGATGTTCTCGTCAGCGACCTTTTCAATGAGGTCACTGAACTACTTATGCCACTTCACCCGTCTCCAAAGAGATTTACTCAAGGATATGGGTGAACTGATGAAGGATCCTACAGCTGAGGGGTTCAAAGACACAATGAACTCCCAGTTGGCAACCCTAAATTCTATTGTTAACTCCTCCATGCGGCTGGTCTCGTACGCAGCAGATGGAGCGAGTAGAGCCGCAGGCACAAGGGTTGCCTTACGAAGGCACGCCTGGATGCGGCTATGCAACTTTGCAGACCCTTTCAAGGCATCCTTCACCAATTCCCCCTTTGATGGATCATCATTGTTTGGTCCACAGGTGAAGGATACATTGACCAGGTGCGAGGTGGAAGGTAAGACTCTCTCTGCCGTAGGAGTCCGTTTTTCTACCCCTTCTATACCCTATCCCAAAGGTCAAAGGGGAGGAAAGATGTGGTTCTGAAAACAATCCCAGGCAGTCTCATCTGACGCACAAGGCCGATTCCCCTCTAGAGGCAGAGGGGGGAATAATAATAGACGCCGCCCCAGAGGCAGAGGAGGTCCGCAAAACCAGGGTAGCAGAGAGATGTTCTCTGACAAACCCTTTCAGCACCCCTGAGGGGCTGCCCGGCTGTCCGCCGGAGGCAGTCGGGGGAAGATTATCACTGTACCCAAAAGCCTGGCTTTCCATAACTCAAGACAAATGGGTACAGTCGATCATATCCAAGGGTTACAAAATTCCCTTTATTCATATTCCAACCCAACCAAAAAGATCCCTTCCAGACGTTCCACCCGGTCTAAGGGAAAAAGCAGCATTAGAAGTTTCAAAGCTGCTATCAAAAAGAGTCATCCAATCAGTCCCAGCAGACCAGCAAGGATCCGGAATCTACTCCAAATTCTTTTTGGTACCAAAAAAACAGGGGACTGGAGACCCATACTGGATCTCAGCTACTTAAACAAGTTTGTCAAGAAAACAAAATTCCGGATGGTCACGCTACAGTCCATTCTACCCTTCTTGGGTCAGGACAATTGGATGTGCTCGATAGATCTTCAGGATGCGTACTACCACATCAAAATGAACCGACGCTCCAGGAGATATCTCCGCTTCAGGCTGGGAGCCAGTCACTACCAATTCAGGGCCCTGCCCTTTGGTCTCACTACAGACCCCCGGGTGTTCACCAAATGCATGGCAGTGGTCACGGCTCACTTGAGACGCCAGGGATTCCAGGTGTTTCCATATCTGGACGATTGGCTCCTTACTGCCACCACCAGACATCAGCTTCTCCTATCCAGGGATTTCACCATTCAAACCTGTCAAGCTCTAGGCATTTCAATACATTTCGAAAAATCTGCCTTGTCGCCTTGTCAGTCTATTACTTTTATAGGCACCACATTGGATACACGGACCCTTTCAGCCAGACTCACAGAGCAGAGGGTGTTAGACATCCGGAACCAAGTATCCCTTCTATTACAATTTGTCAAAGTCAAAGCCAGGCTGGTATTGAAGGTACTAGGACTCATGGCAGCAGCTATTCCCCTTCTCCCCTTAGCTCGCCTTTACATGAGGATCCTCCAATGGATGCTCTTTACCCAGTGGTCCTTTCAATGACTCCCGATGTCCCATACCATACTGATAACTCAAGTATGCAAGAATCAACTGTCTTGGTGGGTCACGTCACCTCAACTTCTCCAAGGAAGACCCTTCACTTCCCCCCCCAGTTGCCACGTTGACAACAGATGCCTCCCTGATCGGGTGGGGGGGCATTATCAGGGCAGGACAGTCCAGGGTACATGGCAACCCTTCGAGTGCCATTTGCACATAAACGTCTTAGAGATGAGAGCAGTGCTTTTAGCGTTGCAAGCCTTTCACGACTCTCTTCCCAAAGGGACTATTGCAATTCAAACAGACAACATGTCCGTGGTGTGGTACATCAACAAACAAGGCGGAACCAGATCATACCCTTTATGTCGAGAAGCACTCAGACTTTGGCAATGGGCGATCTCTTCTCAGCGTTTTCTGATAGCAACGCATATTCCCGGGAAATCCAACGTCATTGCAGACAAGTTGAGCAGAGCAATTCTCATGCCACATGAGTGGTCTCTAAAGAAATCAATTTTAGAAGAGGTATTCCTAAGATGGGGCCAACCTTGCTGCGATCTTTTTGCTACTCCCCAAAACAGCAAGTGTCAAGACTTCTTCACTCTCTTCCCGTTACCAGGCCATCCCACCAGAGACGCTCTAGTCCACGATTGACCCCGGGGACTTCTGTATGCCTTTCCCCCCTTTCCACTGATACCTCAACTAATTCAGAAAGCCATCGCCTTGAGAGTGACAATGATCCTCATTTCCCCTTACTGGTCTCGACAGATATGGTTCCCCTTTCTTCATCGTTACCTTTTGGAGCAGCCTTGGCATCTGGACCCAGTACCAGATCTGATTACCCATCAGTCGGGTCAGCTGCACCAATCTCTGTCTTCTCTAAACCTCACAGCGTGGTTTCTCCAATTCCTACCTTAGCCAGGCTTCCCTCAATATCTCGCTCGGTCCGAGATATCTTGATAGCCTCTCATAAATCCTCTACCCAGAAGATTTATACTAGCAAATGGAAACGTTTTTCCCTTTGGGCATCATCGAAAAACATAGATCCCTTTACTGCACCTATCCAGTCTATTTTAGACTTTCTAGCAGAACTCTTTCATTTAGGATCTTCTGCATCAACCATTAGAGTTCAATTGGCTGCCATATCAAATTTTCATGTTGGTGTCTCAGAATCCAGCATCATGGCTCACAAACTCTGTAAAGCCTTCTTAAGAGGTGTATTTCTTCTCAAACCTCCAATCAAAGACCCTCCGCCTCAATGGGATTTGAACTTGGTTCTGACATCTTTAATTCTTCCCCCCTTCGAACCAGCAGCTTCATGTTCTCTGAAATTGCTTTCTTGGAAGACACTTTTTCTGGTAGCTATAACTTCAGCGAAAAGAGTATCAGAACTCCATGCTCTATGCAGTCATCCTCCTTACTTAGTTTTTCACAAAGACAGGGTATCCCTCCGGACTAATCCATCCTTTTTACCTAAAATTTCTTCTCAAATTAACCTAAACCAAATTATTGATCTCCCCGTTTTTTTCCCTAACTATTCAAATAGGTCAGAGCAAAAGCTGCATTTTTTGGATGTTCATCGCCAACTGAGATATTACTTAGACAGGACTAAACAACTCAGGAAAGCTGATCAATTGTTTCTGTCATATGCAGAAGGTAGATTGGGCCTTCCAGTCACTAAAGTATCTCTTTCTAGATGACTCACGTCTACAATTACTTTAATCTATGAGATCAGACATCAAAAATTACCCTCAAGACCTAGAGCTCATTCAACTAGGGCATTAGCTACATCCATAGCCTTTCAGGACAGGTTGCCAATAGATTCAATTTGTGCAGCAGCCACCTGGGCTTCTCCTCATACATTCATTTCACATTACAAATTGGACATGGTTTCCAGAAGTCGTGCCAGTTTTGGTTCCACTGTTCTCAAGAGTCTGTTCCGATAGGCCACCCGGGATAAGGTGCTAGGGACGCGGTCCCATCCAGCAAGAATGAAGGCGAGATTGACAACTTAACATTAAGAAGTTATGTACCTACCATAACGTTTCATGTTAGTTGTCTTCTTCTCGCCTTCTTTCTTGCGTCCCTCCCTCCTTCCCCCAAGCCTGGACAGACCATCCGGAATTCTTTTGTGTTTCTTCTTCTGAAATTTGTTACTCCCACTTTTCTCCCACCTCTTCTATCTTTACTGATGTCTGCCTTTTCTTACGCAGACTGTTTGAGGTGGGTTACCCTACTCCATTCTTTGGAGAATAGGATTGCTTGGTATAGCTATCAAACGAGATCTGAGTAGTTACCGCCTAGCATTGTGGGATATAGGGGAGCCTCGAGCCGGTGGAATTAGCTCTCGAGCTTTAGTATTGGCAGTGAGCCGAGGATCGGCTCCGAACCCATCCAGCAAGAAAGAAGGCGAGAAGAAGACAACTAACATGGAACGTTATGGTAGGTACATAACTTCTTAGTTTAGTTAATTTATTAACTAAACCTGGAACTTTAGGTTCCATGTATGTATGTTTTCTTAGTTATTGGTTTCAGAATTTGTTTCTAAAAATTTTTGACTCATCCATGATACATAACTTCATGAATTACTTCAAGTCATTATACTTGGAAGGTATTATTGATGCTCTAAATATAACTTAACAAATGATGATATATAAATGCTTATCATTAAATATTAATGGCTTAAATAACAATGTCAAAAGAGCTGGTTTAATTAAATTCATTAAAATGCACAGAGCTCAGATAATCTTCTTGCAGGAAACCCACTTGCTGGAGAAGGATTTGCAAAAATTATCATTTAATGGCTTTATAGTTCTCACGGATTCCTGTTTTAGAGCCAAAAGGAAAGGTACTCTTATACTATGGAATAATACTTACACACTACCTAAAATTTTAAACACCTTTTCAGATAAAGACAGAATGTTAAGCTTAGTAGTGCTAGATGTTAATAAGAAATGCTTCACACTGGTAAACTCTTATTGAATTCCTGGTCTAGGAACTAAATATGTGAAGAAATACTTGAATCTCATTACTTTACATGCAGAGTGAGAAATTATTCTGGCGGTAGATTTCAATTGCTTGTTATCAGATGAAGACACCTCTAAAATAGTAAAATTAAACTAACAACACAAGCTAAAAAAGTAAACAGTTTTATAGCCTCAATGAATTTTAGAGACATACATAATTTAAGAGCTCAAAATTCACTTCAATACACTCATTATTCTTTCCGATTTGGCACGCAAACTAATATTAATAAGATTTTTGTGTCTAACACTCTTTACTCTAAAATAAATGATGTTGCAATACAGTCAAGTCCACTCTCTGACCACAACTTGACTGTGAACAAAGACGATATGATAATTTTTCAAAGAATCCCAGCCTATGTTACTAAGTTAAAATGTTTTAAGGAGTGGTTATTAAAAGAAATAAATGCATTTATGCAAAACAACAATAATGGTGAAGTAACAGATATCATACTCTGGGATGCATTAAAAGCTCACATCTTTAGTGGAGTTAAAGCTTGGTATTTTCTTCTGATTTACAAGCCAAAATAGATAAGTTGAAACTAAATTTAAAATCAAATGATAAAGCAGTACTTACTGAAATTTCTAAGCTAAACCTCAAATATTTAGAAATATTGAATCACAAGGTTGCTATAAGCTTAGAGAAGATTAAACTACAGTCCTATGCAGTAAACCCCAGACATTTACATAAACTAGCTATCAGATACAAAGAAATTAGTAAACAAAAATCAACAAAATCGCATTAATGAAATTAAATACAAAAATAATAACACAGTAAAAAGAACAACTGATTTAGGAGGTATATTAGAAGCCTTTAGAAATCATTATCGGTCAATCAGTGACATGCAATCAACACTAGATTCAGATGATGTAATAGACAAATTTCTACAAAGAAAATATCAAGATCAAAACAACAAAATAGTACCCTAAATAAACAAATAACTTTAGCAGAAGTGAAAGAATAAGTTAAAAATTTGAAGGATAATAAAGCCCCAGAGTTAGATGGGATAATCCCAGAAATATATAAAATTCTTCCAGAGCACACAATAAAGTTATTATTAAACACATTCTCCATGGTTAAACAAGACTTAATTCTCCCTCCCTCGTGGAAGAACTCAATAATTTCCCCCATTCTGAAACAAGGTATAGACCCCTAACTATGTGCATCCTATAGACCCATATCATTGTTAAATATTGATTATAAAATGTTCATGTCTATCCTGGCCAAAAGACTAAAGAATATATTACCCAATCTAATACACTTTGCTCACACTGGCTTTATCTTACATAGAAAAGTGCACAACAATATTATTAAGCTACTATCTCTAATAGATATTGCAAACAAAACCAAGAAATGATTAACTATTATTAATCTGGATATTGATAAGTCGTTCGATTCCCTTAGCTGGTCATACTTACAAAAAATCTTTAAAGAATTTAACTTTACTTCAGATTTCACTAAACTGATATTAAATATTTATACTGATTCTAAAGCATTTGTTAAGATTGGTTCATGTCTATCATCCCCAGTAAAAATTCATAAGTGAACTAGAAAGGTTGCCCTCTATCTCCATTATTTTTCACTTTATCAGTGGAACCTTTTGCTTCATTTATTAGAAATAACCCAAATATCAAAGGACTTCAAGTTAATGATGGATACTGTCGAAAAGTTCAGCTTTTTGCTAACAATATTCTACTGACATCCAGTGACATAGAAGGCTCTTTACAACATATCATGAATGCCATGATTCTATTTGGAAAAATCTCAGGGCTTAATTTTAATCAAAATAAAACCAAAACATTTTTAATCAATAAGAAAATAAATAGCAGTTTTCAAAAATACAATAGATTCAACTGGGAAAATGATAAGATATATTATCTAGGAATAAGTATTAAAAATAAGTGGAATGAGACTATTACATTTAACTTCACTAAACTGGCAGCTATAATCAGTGACTTGACTAAAAAGTGGAACAAAATGTTTTTCACCATGGAAGACAGACTTACATTAATAAAAATGATTATTTTGCCCAAGATTTTATTTTACATACAATCATTGATTTTACCTCCTCCTAAGAAATTCTTTAAGCAAATAGATTCCCTATTACTAACTTTTCTATGGTTCCCAAAGAAACCAAGAATAGCCTATAAATGGCATGTTAGAGCCTGGGACAGTAACGGGATTGGCTTTCCCAACATAGAATTATATTCCAAATATATTATTAACATAATACTACACTGGATTCCATCCATATACAACTCTAGCTAACAACAAATACATGAAATACATATAACTTCCTCTGAGAACTCAGAAACCCAGTTTAAGGAAACCTTTGAAATTAACAAAATATTTTGGATACTCCATGAATATTGCTTATATAATTGAAATTTAGTCACTTCTCACATGGTATAAACCAAATATTTTATAGTTTCAAAAATATAATCGACAACAATTATAGTTTAAAGAACACCTTTTTCATTACATTTCCCATAGCTTATACACCAGATTGCCTAGATAACATCAATATCAATAAGATGTGGAATCTTAAAGAGAATAATCTAAAGTTTTGGCACCAGTTTATAGACAATAAGAACATCTAACCAATGAACATTCTCTTAGCCAGATATAATGTCTGTCAAGATAATTGGCTCTGTATTCAATCTTTAAGACAGTTTGTTGAAAATAAAGTGAGAGCATCAATAAATCTGGAAACTGATGTTATACCAAGATTAAAACAACTATTCATATGGTGTAGTTCGATGAACATTGAACCTAAATTAAGCATATCACATGTATATAAAATCCTACAAGAAGACTTGATTACTTTTGACCAAGCTTTTTGGAATTACTCCATAAAGATTAATGGTGAACCTTTATCTAACAGTAAGAAACAGTTATTAAATTCAATAAAAAACACTTCATCATCTTTATATTGGAGACTATATACCTGGAGATTTTTTCATAGAAGCTTTTACACTCCACACAGAATTGACCTTATAACCAAGAGTAATGAAAGCAAATGCTGGAGGTGTGGTGATAATCTTGAAGCCAACTGGGTTCATATGTTCATCGACTGTAGAACTCTCACACAATACTGGGGTGATTTTAGACATTTCACAAAAGCCCTGTGGTCTGATAACTGTCAAATTACTAGCTCTTTGATATTATTCAATGTCCCTACCCCAAGTATAATCCCTAGACATCAGTTACCTGTTCTTTGGTTAATTCTAGCTATTGCTTGAAAAATAATTACATTGAACTGGAACAATAACCAAGATCTTATGTTTACTGAGTTTATTTCAATAGCAAAATCTGTATGCAAAAAAGAAATGCAAGCTATTTATCAGAGATCATCAAATGTAACACACAAAAGACTAGCTTGCCAAAAATTGGAGAGATTGTTAGATAAATATTGATTACTTTTCTCTGATAAAACAAATGTTTATCATGTATATTTCTATATAGTGTACATAGTTATTATGTTTTATATTGTTTATTTTTAATACTTTATGTCCATGTTTATTAACAAAATTTAATAAAAATGTTTCTGGAAAAAAAAAGTTGGAGGTGGAATGTAGAAGTCCAGGAAGTCATCAAAAGAAAGAAGGAGTGCAGGAAAAAGATGGGAGATAGAAAAGACAGACAGGGCTTGGAATTAATACTGGATGGCTAACAAAGAAGCTAAGAAAGGAGTTGCAATATAAAAGAACAGGGCATCAGAGGCACTCTACCAGCTTCTGGAAAGTGACTCAGTAGATGTGTCAGAGAAATATGTATTTATGTATATGTCTAATGCTAATTAGAAGCTAAAATAATTAACACGTTTTCATTCTATTTTATATACAGCTTAATTCTGTGTGAAATTATAAGATGCTTTTTGAAACTACAGTATGCTTTCTGAAAACTGCAAGATGCCCCCTGACCTAGTAATTGCTAGCACAGCAAAATTCATGTTTATGCCTTTTGGAAATGTACTGAGGAGCAGGTGATTATCTGCTAGGTCAGGAAATAATAAAATGAAACAATGCTATATTCTATAATGTTATGATTTTGAACAATCAGCTCTGTTCGTGTTATGAGAACATGCACAGCTGTGGAAGAATAAGAAATAGATAAGACAAAGGACTGCTTGAAGAATCTGTACTTGTTTTGTGCTCGAATTAGCTGTAGTACCTTGAATAGAAACATAACATAGGGGGAAACTGTATCTAACCGGTGGTCACCAAGGCCACGTTGTTTTTCTTAGGAAGTTTTTCATAAAATTGATAGTGCAAGCAGAAAATTATGGATAAACAACTGCTATGTAATGATGATGTTAAAACTTGTGATCTACTACGTCAGTTTGGTAGGCAATGTCTTGTTAGAAAGTGTATAAAGATGAATTTACTTTCTGATTTTAGTTAGACAAACTGTATTAGCATGTTTTTGTCTCCTTGCTGCAAGATTAAAGTGCCTTAACCTGAACCTACAGTGTATTGATCATTTTTAAAGTATATTTTTCCTTTGACAGATTGGTCCTTCGGACCGGAAATATCTCTCGCTCTAGCTCAGGTCAGATGGGCCCGGTGGCATGAAACCATATGGGGAAGAAGCCACATTGGTTCTTCTGCTTTGAAAAGACCTCCAACTGAATTGTCGTTCAAAAGAGGCCAGCCACTGTTTCTGATCTGCGATTGGAGGACGAGTCAACAGTTCTGGTGAGATCAATCACAGAGGCTCAGGTAAGGAGGATTTTACCTTTTTTATGTTTTAGATCAGGGACTTGTTACAGTATTTTGTTTTTGTCAGGGAGATCTGTAAAGTGCAGATCAGGGACAAAAAAGATTGCTGTCTTGTCATAGATCAGGGAAACAGAATAGGTAGACAGTTATTCTAGATAAACTGTGAAGAAGTGTAAATCGTGGTACCACGTGATAAAAAGGATTACGTAACAATTTCTAACTTAGCTAAGACAACATGGGAAATAAGTGCACAAAAAGTTCCCGAGATCCGCCCTTAACCGAAGACGCGAAATATATGCAATTACAGCGTGCCGACAATGTTAGGTACTATACAAAATGGGTTAATAAATACAAATTTAATGGTAATTTGGATAAACCTTCACTTATCAAACTTGTCAAACAACTTAAAACAGACACGAAAGGTCAGATAAAAAAGCAACGTCAATTAGGAGTTCCTCAGGCACACAGGTGGCTTGAGGAAGCAAACCGCAGGGAACAAAAGAATAAAAATTCAAAAGCAATGTTTTTAGATAAAGAAGACAATAACTTGGTAATAGCAACAGCCCCTCCGCCCCCTCCACTTCCCTTACCAGAATATGAAGCGAATGGACAAGCTGATCCACCTCCACTATATCCAGCTGTTCCTGCAAAACCAAAACTGTTTGCCAGAGATCCTATCGAGACTAGGTCTCGAACACGCAACTTAAGAGGGGATATTGAATTGTATGAAATAAATAAAAATTCACAAGCTATGAGTGAAGAAGAGATATGTCCACTAATAGAAGTACCAAATCCACAGGCAGGACAGGCAAGACAGGACCCAACTCTTCTAGTATATAGACCGTGGACACCGGAAGACATCCAGAAAGCCACAGAGGGAATTCCCCATCCAAAAGTTAATTTTAGAAAATTCTTAGAAGACTTACAGGGCATGAGGTTAAGTTACCATTTAAATGGAGAGGAAGTAGAGAAAGTAGTCAGACAAATCGTGGGTCCAGATTGGCACATGATCAGTGGCAACTGGAATCCCCGTGATGCAGAACATAGGCTACTCCCACATAGTAACGCAGAACTGGATAACAGAGGGAAAGGTCTGACAGACCGAATCTCTGAGAAATGGAAGCCTAGGGCTGACTGGACTTGCATTAATCAATGCATACAACAAGAAGGTGAAACTGTTGATAGATATTATGCCAGATTATTAGAGTGTTTTAATAACCATTGTGGAATGCAGGTACCTGAAGACCAAACACATGATTCCCCATATGAGCAGCAGCTAAAGAATGCATTTTTGAAAGGCAGTATTGCACCCATTAGCAGCTTTATTACAAAGCACATGGTAGATCATCGTACAAGTAGATTACAGTCATTACTTGAATATGCAAGACATGCCGAAAGGCATTTTAATAGCAAAAAGAAAAAGAAAACTCAAGTATTTGCAGTAGAAGAAGGATCAGAAGTCTTTGTAGTACAGACTGGGAAGAAGGGTAAGAAAAATGCCCAGGGAAACAAACAATCTGATAAACGATCAGAGGACTTTGAAGAGAGAGAGAAATAAAAGGGGTGAATGTTTTAAATGTGGGAAAAAGGGACATTTAGCAAGGGATTGCAGGCAAAATAAAAAGGTAACCACAGAAGACAAGGAGGGTGAGGACTGACTATATGATAGTCAAAAATCACTGGAAAGGAATAATCAAGAAAAGACAAGTGCAAATGTGATAGAAGGAGTAGAGAATGTGATAAAAGAAATAGAGGATGTGCATGAAATCACAGATGATGAAGAAAATGAAATTTTAGACTTGGCATTATTGAGCCTAGAGCTCTACTTAGCAGACACAAAACCGGAAGTTACACTTCTGGTAGAGGGGAGGGAAGTTAAATTCCTGTGTGACTCAGGGGCTTCACGGACCCTGATACATCCTTCCAAACTACCAGAAAATTCAGAATCACTTGATTACATATTAGTGAAAGCAGCTAATGCACAGCTGTATTGGGAGCCACTCTCCCACAACATAGCAATAACTGACCCTGTTTCAGGGATGACCCAGAAAAACAAAATTGTTGTTTCTGCAAAATGCCCAGTAAATATTTTGGGCAGAGACCTAATGCAGATATTTGGCATAGCAGTAGTTCCAACTATGCAGGGCATGGAAGCACAGTGACAAATGGATACTTTTGTAGTGCGACCGGAGGGTGAAACATTTTATTGGTACAGCCAGGACTTGGTTACGACTGGTCCAGGGGCAGTAACCGAAGAACTGATGAACGTAGCCATCAGTAAATCCCCCTCCCGTGACACTGATAAACAGCATTTGTTGCATTGCACTCTATATTACTGTAGCAAACCAGGACCCGATAAAGAATATGAGCAAGAACTGTTTAGAAACCATGCTAACAGATTAGTGTTAAGAAATCTGTACTGGGACACAGAAGGAAACAGTGTAGTAAGCTGTTCATTGCCCCAGGAATTCCTAGCACTTTACAAATCTAATCGATTACCACATGTGAGTTTGACTAAAGATAAAAACGTGAAGTGGGCAGTCCTAGGAGAAAAAGTCACAAGGTGGGAAAAACAGACAGAGATAGAACTTTCAGAACAGGGAGTACAAAAGCAGAAGTTGAATTGGATAACACAGACACACCCAGCTGTACACTTGCAGGCAAGTGAGGACAGCTGAGTAGCACTCTTACTAGAAGAAGAGGAAAAGGCCTTACAAGACATACTAGAGACTCTCTGGTCAACAGGAAAATCAGATGTAGGACTTATTCGTACAGCAGGACCAGTCACTATCACGCCAAAGTCAGCATTTAGACCTCAAAAGAGACAGTATCCCTTGAGAAAGGATGCAGAAGTAGGAATCAAACCTATAATAGCAGCCTTACTTAAGGAAGGAGTGTTGATAGAATCTCCCGATTCACCATGTAATACACCCTTATTTCCTGTTAGGAAAGCAAATGGAGAATGGCGTATGGTCCAAGATTTACAAGCTGTAAATGATGCAGTTATACCTAAGGCACCTACGGTGCCAGATCCACACACCTTATTAAATGATTTGAAACCTCAACAAAAGTATTTTTCTGTGGTAGATATCAGCAATGCGTTTTTCTCAATACCGATACACCCTGACAGCCAACATTGGTTTGCATTTACATTTCAAGGGAAAAGGTATACATATACGCGACTACCACAGGGATATTGTGAGAGTCCAACAATATTCGCACAGGAAATGGCAAGTAACCTGGTGGGATTTATCCCGCCAAAAGGCAGCCAGATTTTACTTTATGTAGACGACATTCTGCTGGCAGCCCCCACCCAGCAAGAATGCAGAGAAGATACCATAGCATTACTACAATTTTTAGCTACTCAAGGACACAAGGTAAACAAAAACAAACTGCAACTTTGGAAAAAACAGGTCAAATACCTGGGATATGTAATATCCAAAGAGGGCAGAATATTAGATGAAGACAGAAAAACAGCAATATTACAAGCACCTAAACCAACTACCAAGAAGGAAATGATGTCCTTCCTAGGTACTACTAATTTTTGTCGGAGTTGGATTCCAAACTATGCCTTGGAATCTGCTCCACTGACCAGCTTGATATTCAAAAAGCCTATGGCAGCACAAGATTTATTACAGTGGACACCAGAAGCAGAATCAGCTTTCTGCAAATTGAAACAACTGATAGCATCCTCATTAGTTTTAGGATTACCGAACTATCATAAACGATTTTTCCAAACTGTAGACTGTAAGCAGGGTTATATGATATCAGTATTAACACAGCAGCATGGGGACAAACAATGCCCATAGCTTACTATTCATCACAGCTAGACCCAGTGGTGCGATCCCTGCCCCACTTTGTACAAGCAGTAGTCGCAGCTGCAGTGGCAGTGCAGGCTTCAGCCTCAGTAGTGTTATTCTACCCTCTCTCACTGACAGTGCCTCATGCAGTTGCGATTATTTTACTGCAAGAAAAAGTAGCATATCTTTCTCCTGCTAGACATCTTTCCTGTATGACTATATTGTTGAGCCAACCTCATATGACAATTGAGCGATGCACAACTTTGAATCCGTCAACCTTGCTCCCAACCCCTGCAGATGGCAAAACACACTGCTGCCTGCAGGAGATTGAGCAAAAGACACTACCTAGAAAAGATCTCACGGATGTTCCCTTGGATGATGCCGAGGTGACATACTATGTGGACGGCTCGTGTAGGAGGGGGTCCTACAGGACAGAATCTAGTGGGGTATGCAGTAGTTTCTGATACTGAGATTTTAGAAGCAAAGTCTTTACCGCATAACTTATCTGCACAAGCAGCAGAATTGATTGCTTTAACAAGGGCATGTACCTTGGCAAAGGGTAAACGAGTGAACATTTTTACTGACAGCCAGTATGCTTTTTCTACTGTACATGTTTTTGCACAGCAGTGGAAAAATACAGGAATGATAACATCTACTGGTAAACCAATTAATCATGCGCAATTTATTTTAGATTTGTTAGACTCTATTCAGTTACCTCAGAATGTAGCTATTTGCAAATGCGTAGCTCATACCAAACAACAGGATAGGATTTCGAAAGGTAATTCGAGGGCTGATACAGCTGCAAAGCAAGCAGCTTCAGCTTTAGAAGTATTTCTTTTGAGCGAGGAATTACAACCATCTGAGATTTTAGACTTAGAAATGTTAAAAACAATGCAGACACTTACTACAAATGTAGAAAAACAAAAATGGATAAAACGAGGAGCAATTCTTGAGAAAGGGCTGTACATCTCCAAAGAGAGGAAACCGATTTTACCATCTAACTTGTTTAGATATGCAGCTTTGTTGAGCCATGGGCAGTGCCATGTCTCAACAGGGGGGATGGTACAGTTAGTGAATCGAGTGTTTACAACGTATGGATTTACAAACTACACAAAAAATTTTTGTGCAGCATGCCATGTTTGTAACAAGCATCATGCACAGGGGGCATTGAAGCCTAAGCAAGGGAGTTTCCCTACACCACAGTATCCGTTCCATACTATCTGTATGGATTTTATAGAGCTGAACAAATGTGAAAATAAAAAGTACTGCCTTGTCATTATAGATATGTTTTCCAAATGGCTGGATGCTTTTGACTAAAAATCCAGATGCAGCTACTGTTGCAAAAGTCCTCGTTAAAGAAATTATTCCTAAATTTGGTATACCGGAAAAGATTTATAGTGACAAAGGCACACACGTTGTGAATCAAACTATACAACAATTGATCCGTTATTTTGGGATTTCTCTGAAAAAACATTGTGCATACCACCCCCAATCAGCAGGATTAGTAGAGAGGCATAATGGAGTTTTGAAAAACAAACTTAGGAAATTGATCAGTGAGACACAAAAGAACTGGGTGCACTGTCTGCCTCTGGCACTGTTGAGTATGAGAACTGTTCCAAATGTAAAAGGGTTAACTCCTTTTGAAATTTTATTTGGGAGGGCATATTATACACCTCAGTGCAACCTCTCATGCCTGCAGACCAGGAGGCTGACAGTTCACTTGCAGAGTATATGAGGCGATTTTTGAATAACAAACTTTTGCAGTTAAATTCTGTTTCAGATAAAGAACAAACCAGACCATCAGAAGCAGCAATAGTTCCAGGCACGTGGGTCTGGGTGAAAGTCCTGAAGAAAAAGAATTGGAGTTCTCTGAAGTGGGAAGGACCGTACCAGGTGCTACTTTCAACACCCACTGCAGTCAAGATCTCAGAGCGAGCATCCTGGATTCATCTGACACAGGGTAAATTAGTTAAGAACTTTGAACTGGACAAAAACCTTGTTACTGTTGTACAACGAGAACAAAATGACCAGGTATAGAGTAAACAAGGATGCAGAACAACCTCAGAAAATTTGCATGATTATTCTGATAGCTATACTGATAACAATGATCTTTTTGCTGTGGCCTTTCCTTTTCCCAGCCACACGAGTTGAACTGAACAAACGTGATGCATTACTCATAGACTGGCATCCAAACTTTAACACTTACCAAGCAATTAAATATGTGTATGCTGAGACTTTTAATGTTTCGAACTGCTGGATTTGTACAGCTATACCAACAGCATATGGGGGTTATTGATGATTGCTGTCCCCCTAGGGGTCAATGAGACCTGGGAAAACTTGATTTTTGATACTACACCAGTGAAATCACAAGACAAAATAGCATTGTACCTACCTGTTACACAAAAAGGGATTGTATGTTTTTATAAAAATGACACTATTCAGGTGGGTTGGAGCAATTGCAATGTGACTGTTTCTTATAAATGTTATATTAAGGCTAATAAGGCAGAAACTATCTGTGATACAAACTATGACTCATATTTTGAAAAAAATGAAGAGAACTGTTAGTGAAATACAGCATAATCCTGTTCTTTTGAAGCAACTTTCTATTATTGACAAAAAAATGTTTCATGCAGGGCAAGCATATATCAGTACTAAAGTAGAGAATTGTTATTTTGTTTGTGGGAAAAAAGCATATAAATGGCTACCTGAGAATTGGTCCTGCAGTTGTTTTTTGGGTTACCTGGTTCCAGTCATACAACACACTGCAGCTTTGCCTCAGGGGAAAATTCGAAACGTCAGAGAGGTTAGCAGTAAACCTAGAAGTCCAATCAAGAGACCCGAGAATCCAGTGGGACGAATCGAAGCAGGGTGGAGAAACCATAACCCCGTGAAAAACAAAGATAAACTGACACATATGGACTTGAGTGACACTATTATATCATGGGCAGGCATAGCCCCTGCATATGGTGCAGTGAAATCGATTTGGGAGCTGAGAAAACTGTGTAAACTTCTTGAAGTTATGAGCAATGCAACGTTTTCTGCTCTCGAATTAGTGACTGATGAACTAAATGTTATGAGAACTGTGGTACTTCAAAACCGCATGGCTCTTGACTTCACCCTAGCGGCGAGAGGTGGTACATGTGCTTTAATCAAAGAAGAATGCTGTTCATATATTCCTGACAACCAGCAAGAGATAAACGACCATCTTGAGGTGATTCAGCAAGTGTCGACCATGACCAAACCAGGCCCAAACCCACTGACGGACTTTTTCCAGAATTTGTTTGGGGGGGTGGGGTTCCATCCTAATGAACATCCTGATTGCCATTTGTGTGGGATTACTCCTATTAGGAGCATGCATTTGTTGTGGTATTCCCTGCATGAAAAAGTTAATCAAAGATTTTATAGATATGTCAGTTTCTGAGACTTTGTATCAAAGTACTGAAATTGAAGAGTTGTTGAAAACTGAAATGCTTTCATAAGTCTAAACTACATGACTCTCTTAACTGCAAATCCGGAATGGAAGAGGTTAGGAGAAGAAGTAAACTGTTTATGCTTTTGAAAATAGAATAAAAAGTATTAACAGGGGGGAAATGTCAGAGAAATATGTATTTATGTATATGTCTAATACTTATTAGAAGCTAAAAGAATTAATACATTTTCATTCTATTTTATATACAGCTTAATTCTGTGTGAAATTATTAGATGCTTTTTGAAACTACAGTATGCTTTCTGAAAACTGCAAGTTGCCCCCTGACCTAGTAATTGCTAGCACAGCAAAATTCATGTTTATGCCTTTTGGAAATGTACTGTGGAGCAGGTGATTATCTGCTAGGTCAGGAAATAATAAAATGAAACAATGCTATATTCTATAATGTTATGATTTTGAACAATCAGCTCTGTTCGTGTTATGAGAACATGCACAGCTGCGGAAGAATAAGAGATACATAAGACAAAGGACTGCTTGAAGAATCTGTACTTGCTTTGTGCTCGAATTAGCTGTAGTACCTTGAATAGAAACATAACATAGGGGGAAACTGTATCTAACTAGTGGTCACCAAGGCCACATTGTTTTTCTTAGGAAGTTTTTCATAAAATTGATAGTGCAAGCAGAAAATTATGGATAAACAACTGCTATGTAATGATGATGTTAAAACTTGTGATCTGCTACGTCAGTTTGGTAGGCAATGTCTTGTTAGAAAGTGTATAAAGATGAATTTACTTCCTGATTTTAGTTAGACAAACTCTGTATTAGCACGTTTTTGTCTCCTTGCTGCAAGATTAAAGTGCCTTAACCTGAACCTACCATGTATTGATCATTTTTAAAGTATATTTTTCCTTTGACAAGATGGCACAAAGAAACTATATCAGGTCGCAAGGCAAAGACAGAAAGATAAGGAAGATAATCAGACACCCTTCATGAGGGATGCCAGCAACAACCTGCTCAACAGACCACAGGATATCAAAGACAGATGGAAGGAGTACTTCCAGCAGCTTCTGAATGAAGAAAACCACTCAGAAGCTGTACTGCCCCAGACATAGCCTACAATGAGAGAAGACGAGGCACCCACTCTAGAAGAAGTAAGAATAGCACTTAGTAAAATGAAGTCAGGGGAAAGCAGCAGGCTGAGATGAGTTCACAGTAGATATGGTAAAGATGCTGGGTGAAATACGGGAGAAATGGCTCCAGAGGATACTCATAGCAGTGTGGAGAGGAAGCTGTATCCCAGGTGACTGGAGAATAAGTATACATGTGTTAGTATATAAGATCAAAGGGGACAGCTACAAATGTGGGCAGTACAGAGGTATCGAACTCCTGTCACATTGGATGAAAGTTCTGGAGAGGGTGCTGGATAAATGGACACACTGAGTAGTAGAAAGTAAAATGAAAAATGAGCAGTTCAGATTCTGGTCAGGATGCAGCACAACTGACCCAATGTTTGCAGTGAGACAGATAGTTAAGAAGAAGCTAGAGATGAGGAAAAAGTTCAGCTGGGCATTCCTAGACATGGAGAAAGCACATAACAAGGTCCCAAGAAAGCTGATTTGGGCAGTACTGTGGTGGTTCAAAGTCCTAGAAACAATGGTAGAATTAGTGCAGGTTATGTACAAGGACCCAATGACTCAAGTACAAACAGTGTTTGGTCTCACAGAGGGTTTCCCAGTGAGAGTGGGTATGCACCAGGATTCAGCTCTGAGCCCACTGCTGTTCATACTGGTGATGGACTACATTAGTAAACAGGTCTGAGGGAGCAGATCAACAAAGTTGCTGTATGCAGACGTTGTGGCATTACAGGCAGACTCTGAGCAAAAACTTCAGCAAAGGAAAGGGGAATGGAATGGAAAATTGAAGACACATGGGATGAAACTAAATATAGATTAGACAGTGGCAATGGCAGCAAACTGGGGAAATCAGAAGAAGCTGAGAAATGAGATAGAAGGGAAGATAGTGAAACACATTAATTGCTTCAAGTGTTTGGGAGGGGTGGTTGGTGAGAAGGGAAGTCTGAATAAAGAGGTCAAAGCTAGACTTAGAGGGGCTGCTGCCGCCTGGCATAGAGTCTCAAGTATAGCGTATGACAGAAGAATGCCAAAGAAGCTGAAAAGTAAGGTGTACAAAACAGTAGTGTGACCAGTAATACTGTATGGTACAGAAACCTGAGCAGTAAAGGCAGAGCAGAAGAGAGCTAGATATAATGGAAATGAAGTGCCTGAAAAGGGTGGTAAGATGCACACTGTGGGACAGATGAAGAAATGAGGACATAATAACAGAAAGTACTTCTAATTGCAGAATAGATCGAAGAGATCAGATTACAGTGGTTTGGGCACATGTGCAGAAAAAGAGAAAACAATCTGGTGAAGAAAATTCAGAACAGACAGGAAGAAGGTAAGAGGAAACAAGGGCAACCAGTAAAGAGGTGGATGGACTGTGTAAGAGAAGATCTGTGACAGTCAGGCATAGTGTTGAAGAAAGCAGGAGTATGGCACTGAATCCAGTGAGATGGTGACAGTTAACACAACACCCCAACCCAATGTAGAAAAATGGGAAAAAGGGGGTTGATGATGATGATGATGGTGACGATAATGATGATCTAACTTCTGCAAATATATGCAAAGTTACTTTTTTTTTTTTTTTTTTTTTTTTTTTTTTTATGGTCCATTTCCATTTTGTCAAATCTGTAAAGGAAACAAGATAAAATAAAAAAATCATTTCAGATTGTACAATAATATAATGAATTTTAGTAATCTTTATTAAAAATGCATGTTTAACTCTACTTTATTATCCCATCATGGGAAAACTGTAAACTAGATATTCTAGTACTGAAAAATTCTATAATTGCAAATAAAATAACTCAAGTTTTGGGAGCCTTGATTAAATATGATACCATTCTCATTGACTATATAGGAACATATCTTCTTTAAAGGCTAATTGACATTTGTAAGTAAACAAAAGCAAATCATTGAGACCTTAATGAGCTTTAGAACATATATTAAAAATATAAAACCTTCTGACAAAATACAAAAGTATATACTGAAGATGTAAAAGATCTTAAAGTATTTGATGTTTTAATCCATTCAAGCCAAGCTGATATATTTGATAGATCATCTATGCAAACAAGTATAGTGAGCTATCACTTATTTAGAATTAGTTTTATGGAAAACTCTTTGTGCATGCATTGTGAAATGCACTTTGTGTTGACGTGAATAAACTGTACCTTTTATTATATTATAGATATGTGCTATTGTGTTTTTATAATTGCTGGAAAATTAATAAAAATCATTTTGAAAAATGAACATGCTTTTAAATAACCACAGTAAATAATTTTGAATATAATGCTTCCCTTGAACTTACAAGCCATTCTTCAACATGAATTACTGCAGAGAATTGCTTGACGTATACAGGTTGTGTGAAGGTAAACTTTCATTGTTTTTGGCAAAGTGATTCACTCATGTTGCATACTGCATTTAATGGGGAAATGGAAGGAATGAAAGTTACTGTACACATTTAATAGGCATGTTTTTTAAGCATTCAGAGTAGCATTGTAGAGGGTTTGCTTCATATAAAACATAAAAGTTTATTTAACAGCAAACACCCCAGAGCCATGCAGCTCCTCACTGCAAGAACTGCAACTATGCTGCAAAATAATACTGTACTCCTTTTCAAAATACGTTCTAAATTCTAGTTCCAGAACTCTGCAGTGAGCTGATAATGAGACACTGTTTATTAATTACGTTCATACATAATTCATTGAGCGTCAGCATAACAACCATCTGCTCATACTTACTTCGCTAACTAGATATATCACTCCAATTTAAGGCTCTAAGGAAATTAGACTTTCAGGATCTATATAGTTGTCTTTAGCATCACTCCTTGGTTAAGTTTAGTCACAGTACTGGTCACGTATCCATACCACAGAAACACTATTTTAGGGAACTTGGTTTCCAAATTAAATACTTTCATTATCTAAAACTATTTAAGTCGGTTAACTTCACACTATCATAGTAAGTAGAACTTGGTATATGCTTGGGTTCTCACAAATTCACACTCTTTTATTTATTATTATTTATATTTGGTAACTGGGAAGTCTGACTGGACAAAGTACTTTTTCAGCGGAGGCCCAGGGACAAAAGCTCTGTGTTTATGAATAATAGTACATTAAATTGGAGGATACACAAATAACATTCACAGAAGTTAATATATGCAATTTTACAATCTTGGAGGTGTCATGATACAAGGAATTCCTACATAGAAGTTAATATATACAGTTCTACAATTTTGGGAATGTGTCATGATGCAGGGAGGGTTACACTAAAATACAGATTTCATTCATGGAAGCAATTATATACAGATTTACAAGTTTAGTAACTAAAATAGTCCATCACACACATCGTAAGTCTGAGAGATATAGGACATTTCTTAAATCAGGTAAGTCGAAGTAACAGACAGGAAGACTTATATGGAACAAGTTGATTCTACTGTGGATGTTCTGTGGCCTGTGCTGTGGAAAGGCTGATAGAGGAGAGGAAGGAGAAAATAGACAGATTACTGTTTAGTAAGTGTGGAAAATAGTTGAAGGAAAGTAGAATAGTGTTTATTTTATTTTATTTTTTCAAACACCTTCACTGAGTCATCACCTGTGACACAGGGTAAACTCACATACATACTAAAGCCATCATCCTATAATTAGAGTAGTGTTATATTGAGGACTGGTCCTAGCCAGGAGTGGCACAAGAGCAAAGCAATGTATCTGCCAAATGAGCTTTTAAGGATTTTTTTGAATTGTGTTATTGAGGTTGTAGCTGGTAAGTTGGTGGGTAAGGAATTCCATATTCTGGTTATGAAATTTCAGTAGAGGGATTCACCTAGTGTATTATTTGCTTTAGTTACATCCAGGAGGAGTTTATTATTGGAGAGTAACACTCTGTTACTGGTGTAGGGATGAAGTAGGTTTTTAAAGCAGGGCTTTTTCAGGATGATGCAAAATTTCAGAGGCTAGAGCAAGTTGGTTATAAAGGTGATTCTAACCTTTTAAGTTTCTTTAGGGCTATGCAGTAGTGAGACCTATAGGGAGAATCGATAGCAAACCTGGCAATTTTATTGTAACATGCATCAAGTTTAGCAATGTCTGTTTTTCTTAGATTAGTGAGAACCTGAGAAGCATAGGTAAGTGTTGAAAGGAAATGTGTACTTGTTATTGTTTCTTTAATTGTTCTTGCAAGAAACTGCTTGTTTCTGTATAGGACACCCAATTTTTTGTGGACCTTCTTTATGATATGCGAGATGTCAATATCAAATCTCATATTACAGTCAATTTTGACCCCAAGTATCTTAGTGTGGGTGACAGGTGAGATAAAATTCAGCACAGTGGTGCAGTGGTAGCATTGTCACCTCACAGCAAGAGGTTCTCTGGTCCAATTCTCGGCTATAGTGCCTTCTGTGTGGAGTCTGCATGTCCTCCCTGCAGTTGTGTGGGTTTCCTCCCACATTACAAAGACATGCATCTGGAGCATTTCTCCCTGGTTCTCCACTGAAACTTGGCTTTGTTCCAAGTCGGATTTTCCCAGTAAATAAATTGTGTTACTTTTGGATGTGATGTTGAATGGATGGGAAGGTGTAGTGTACCTAGTCAGGAGGAAGATCAGTAGTTTAGTTTTATTAGGCTTAAGAATAAGCTGGGAGTTAGACAACCAAGATTCGACAGAGAGAAAGGAGGCTTGTGTTAGTGAGTGAAGTTCTTGAAGGGAAGAAGCAACACATATTTATGTGGAGGCATCTATATATATTGGATGACAGTAGCATGTAGTGTAGAGGTATGGAAGTTTTTAGTAAAAATAATGAACAGTAGGGGACCAAGAATAGAGCCTTGAGGAGCACCTAAAGTAACTGGAAGTAGGGGGAAAGGTCTTTCTGCCATAGAACTGCTTGCTGTTGACTTGATAGCTTTGAAACCAAGCAATAGTAGGTTTGCTGAGATTTATATCAGACAGGACAGTAATAGGTTTCTTTAGTGCTGCTGTGTTGAATGCCTTAGAGAGGTCCAGAAAGACTGCAGATACAAATTTCCCATTGTTTCTGTAGTTATTAACTGTGTCTCTGAATGACATCAGGGCAGTGGTGGTGCTATGAAAAGGCCGAAATCCGTGTTGTATATTGGACAAGAGTTTATGAGTATTAAGGTGTTCCATGATTTGTATTTGTATGCACCTCTTTAAATTTTTAGATAGGGGAGAAAGAATGGTGATGGGATAATAGTTTGTCACTTCTCTTGAATTACCTCCTCTGTGGAGTGGAATTATATGGGAAATTTTCCAGATATCAGAGACTAGATTTTCAGATATAGATTTGTTAATAAGAATGGATACAAGGTAGGCTATTGTATCAGCTACAGTTCTCAGAAAATCAGCTAGTAGTTTGTCTATGGCTAACGTTGTGGGTTTTAATTTTTTTAGTAGTTTTCTTAATGTGGTTAATAAACTAATTTATAGCAGTATTCTGTCTAAGCTTTGGATTGGTGTTATAGTCTGTAACTGTGGTTTGGCAGTCTGGCCTAAAGTCAGAATTATTAGTAGCCATAACCTAGATGAAGAAAATAGACAAACAGATGGGATATTGAATGTGTGGGAAAACACTCATTTTTTTTTAATTTAAGGTTGATTTCAAAGAAATGTAATTTGTGACATATTTTTCAGCATATTATACATCACATCTGGCCAGCTGTTCAGGAACTAACAAAAAGTATTAAAGCTACTAGTGGTCTACAACTATTTTGTCTTCTTATAATCTGTTTTGTCCTTCTTTTTCTTTTTAAAGATGGTCAAAACTCATAAGCCCGGCTGATCTCATTGAGAATTTGAGAAAAACAAGCAACATGGTAAAAACTGCAATAGGCATAAAAGATAAGCTTACTGTGTGACAGAGGTGAGAGTCAGCAGTACTGTTGACAGAAAAGCAAACATTTCTGAGTCTGTGAGTGACAAGAAAAGCATCTCTACAGATGGATTCTTTAGGTGTTAAATATTTTGAAGATATATGGCCTTTTTAGTCATTATGAAATAATCCCTTGCCAACTTTATGCATGGAGAACTCCATATAATGAATACTAAACTAATTATGTTCATTGTGAAATAATCCCTTGACAAACTTATATATGCAGAACTTCAGATTATGAATACTAAACTAATAAATATGATGTGCTTAGGGGCAGATAGCAATTTGTCAGATAAGAGACCAGCACACATGTTTCTTAGAACAGCCTAAGCAACATTATTAAAAGTGTATTGAGCAATGTATATTTAAAACTCCAGTTTATAATAGTTATACTATTGCAGCAAAGTATTTAACACTGAGTTAAATGTATGCTTTCTGTTCTCAGGTTTAATCTTTACTGCATTCACCTATTGTACTTTCAAAGATGTTGACCCTTTGCTGTAGATCACTGATGCTGAATGAATGAATGCAGGGCAATAATGCAGAAATAAAAGCAGTCAGATTGTGTTTTCTGCTTAGATTTGAAAAGGTATTGTGTGAAAGAAAGAGGACTGTTAAAGAATGCACATTTGTTTAAATCAGTGTTATCGCAACTAAGATGAAAACTGAATCGTCTAAGGAGTATATTTTTAGAATTCTAGTACTGAACTCTGGCCATGCATGATGAAAAAAATATGTATCCTAATGTCACTTGGTCCTTTCCCATGGTACACAAAAATAATAATATAATACGTCATACAACATAAGTAGTGGATTTACGCAAGCATTGCATAAGTAAAGGATGTTGTGTGGTAACTATCGATCCTATGACCTACATGGAAAGATTGAAGGCCCTGTCTCTGTACCCTGTATTCTGCTCCTGCTGAGAAGTGACCTGTGCCTAGCCTACAGAGCAATCTCTGACCCTGCCCTAATGGAAATGCTGCATGTCCACAAATCAAATGGGACAAGAATCACTCATTCCAGTGATCTCAACCTAGCCTGTGACATAAACAGAGCATGTTGGACAGACAGATATGTCTCCCAGAGATTGCTGCTCCTCTGGAATAAACTCCCACTAAATGTAAAGCAGACCTCCTCAATTACCCTATTTAAGTGCACCCTTGATAACTGGATGGGAGACTGCAAATTCACTTTGGGGGTGGCACCTATGTCCCCCGTGGAGAGGGGCAGTTGGTGCTAATCACTGATTCGCTCTGCTAGCAACAACCATCTGACCATGGTCAACTAGGGAACAAGGGTATTACATAGCTAGGCTTGTTAAGGCCCTAGGTCCATTAGCCTAGTAACCTCCTGTGAACCTATGAACTTATGAACCACATGCATAAGAGTATAGCAAGTATACATCTGAAGAACAAACATCTTTCCACACCTAGTGTAGTTAATCCCCCAATAATCAGCATGCTAAAGTACCTTAATGCAATTACACAAATGTAATTTTTTTTTAACATTGTGTCCCTATATATCTTACAGCATTTTACACATTAGGATTTCCATTACTACTCTTAAATAAGAATTTCATTAGTGCAGACAGAAAGGAAGTCCTTTTGACAGAGTCAATAAGCACTGCATTAAAAAATATGACATTTTTATAGCTTAATTATATTTTGGGGTTAGTTGCATGCAGAGTGTTTTGCATTGTAACTACACTATTGCAACTTCCTAATGTGTTTTACCAGCATGCTCTACATTTTGTGAACTTCACCATTTCTATAGTACTCATGCATATCAGTAAGACACATACTAGACAAATGGGCACTAAAGCGAATTCTGGAAACATAAAATAGAGCCAATAAATGACTTATAATGCTTACCTATAATTTTTCTTGCTATGACAAAGTTGGGTATAGTAAAACCTTTCAACTGTCCTTGTTTTGGTGGAATATTCCTATATTCAGGCTTAATTTACCCCTGCACAGAATGTCCCTGTCTATCTAGATTCAGGGAAGGAAAATGTGAATATGCTGATCTTAGCAGCCTTAGAGCTGCCTTAGGGTGACCACGCATTCTTATCATTCATTTAGAAGGTAATGTCATTGTCAGAATCTTAAAGTATAGGATTGTTTCCACTAGTTTGAAAGATTTCATCACCATCAAAGAATTATTCCCTGGCTTGGTGGTTGCCTGGTCTGCTGCAGTGTCTAAACTGTTTTGGGACAGTGCTCATAATCCTGCAGCATTAGACATATCTTGGAAATTTCTGAATTATAGGGTCACTGGGGCTGCTCTTGCTCTTTGAGATCAACAACCATTGGGACTTTGCAGACAAAGATCCCATTTAGTATGGGGAGAATGTCATCCAGCTCTTTGATATGGGTGGAACTTGTTCATCTTCCGTCTGGCCTCCTCTTTGCAAGATTTGCTAGCCCAAACTCAGGTCCTGAATGGTTCACACAAGATGCATTAGTCTTCTGGAAATTTCCACACGTTTCCTTTTGCTACCTAACTTTGTTAGCTGAGCAATACGTTAGCTGGGATGAGAGATCAGTACAGTCACAAGCACACCACTTGTAGGTACATGGTTCTACTTCCATAAATTACAGCATTGGGACCAACATTTTTGCAGTGGTTGTAGTGCTTGTGAATCACATACTGTCCTGCGGAAGGATACTTTGCATGAGTACTACATGCACAAAGTACTATGCCTACACAATAGAGTATAACCATGAACAATAACTTACTCCACTGTGCATAATCTATATGAATTGCACAGTCTTGCACAATGACCCTTGATTCATGTATGACCACATCTATCTGAAACTTAGTTTAATGTTTTCTTTTTTCATTATGTATTATTTGATCTGTAAGATATTATATAGTCTAAACAGATTAAGGATCCTTCTACAGTGCTATGCCAAAGTTTTCAGATGATTCTTCATAAAAAAAACAGGAACATACTTGATTTCAGTTTCTACAAGCCTGAGTGAAAGGTCACGGTGTAGTAAATCACTTCAAATCCATTGCACCTAGACTTCCTTCTAGCAAAACTGTACTAATGATTGATGACTTCACTGTCAGACACACTGACTCAACTCTCATGAGGACAGACAAACAGAGGGTGATATTGAGTTGCTTTCAGGTGCCAAAATCTCCAATATGTCAAGGGCCCTAAAAACATTAAGTCAAACAAATACAATTATGATATGGAAGCGGTTCATGTGGATGTAAAAAAAAATGTGTAATACCCTGAAGTATACAAAGAGATACCTGACACAGCTTTCTATGCTTGTCACAGATGCAGGGAAGACACTTGTTTTGGTCAGAATCCTTCCTTCTCCTTGAATGAGAAAGTACAAGAAAAAGATGATTGGCTTCAACAACTAACTTCATAGTTGCTGTCCTGGGGTCTCCAGTGTGTATCAACATGGCAGGAGATGACATAGTTGCCTTGTCAGGGATAGCTTGCACCTTTTGTTCTAGGGCTTCTGCATACTGACTAAAGCTCTTGGAGTCCCCATAGTGTCGTTTTTAGGCAGGGGCCAGCTAATGGATCTCCAAAACTAAGAAGCAAATCAAATCAAGCACCTGACCATCTCAAGCTGGCTCTGCCCAATGCCAGTAGTCAAAATAACATATTGCCTGATACTGAGGTTCTACTGTATTTGGATCACATAGCTGTGTATATGTGCAACTTGGTTTAAAGTGCATCAAGTACTCCCTCTATACCAAAGTTCTGTGCCTACCATGCATGTCTACTCAGTATTAACCGAGGTGGAGTACTGGTGTTTGTTAAGGACCACATTACCTTGAGGCATATCCCTAGAGGCCTGAAAACTGAACTGACTGAGATCCAGATTACACTAGATAGGATTAAATAACAGCATGTTACAAGACCTTGTCTATGCTATCAGAAAACCATGTTAGGTTCCTAAATGCACTGGATGACCTTCAAATTAACAGGAAGTCCATTATCTTACAAGACTTTAACTACCTGTTGATAAACTGGGATACATACCTCAACTGTAGGTTACATTCAAAAATTCCTTGATTCCATTAACAAAAATCTCCCTGGAGCAAATTGTCAAGGGATCCACTATAGGACATAATATTCTTGGCTCAGTCCCTACCAGTATGACTTCGATATGCTGTATCCCACTGTTAACCTCTTCCCTATTTAAAACCAGTCTCCAACTAGTAAGCTTTTCCCTTCAAAATTCTCAAACTATTAGACGCAAGTATCACAATATTCAAAGAGTACAAACATACCAACCTTCTACAGGTTTATGATGAAGTCTGAAAATTCAAGTTTAACTATATTACCAATGATACTGACACAGCAAGTGGTTACATACACAAATTATTTGCTCACTTGGGTAAATGCATTGACTTAGCTGTTCCTATCAGCTATAAACAAAATGAGGAATTTAAGAGTAAACCAACCTGGTGGTCCACATGCATAAATAAAAAAAAAATACAATAAAATAAAAAAAAGCTTCTTAACAGTAAAAATAAAAATAAAAAAACTTGAAACTCTCCAGAGCTAACATGCTTTTCAACTTCATAGGTTCATAGGTTGGTCCTAGGCTATCAGCCCTAGGGCCTAAACAAGCCTAGCCATAACAATTCCCTGGCTATTTCTTCCCACACTATTTACTTCCCTGGACCCCTGTCTAGCAGGGTGACTGACGTGATCCCCTGGATGAATTTCCTTTCTCCCATCCAATCGTCAAGGTTCCTTTTGAAGAGGGCCAAAGAGACACTCTGCTTGACATGTATGGGCAATCTATTCCAGAGTCTGGGGAGTCTCTGGGTCAGGAACCTATCCCTCCAGCATGTTTTGTTTATTGTGATGACAAGGTTTAGATCCCTGGAGCATGTGGCTCTGAGGGATTGGGATTTCCTTAAGTGTAGCATGTCCAACAGCTCCGGGTTTGACATGGCCTTGCATGTTAAGCAGAGATCGCCTCTGAGTAGACGATATGTGACAGAGTATAGCTGGAGTTTTTAAGGCAGTCAGCATAGGGCATCTGTTTTAGGCCTGTGATTCTTTTAGTGAGGTATTTCTGCAGCCTTTCCAGTTGTTGCAGATGTCTTGAGAGGTACATACCAAATGAGGCACTGTATTCTATAATGGGTCTAATGAGGGATGAGTACAGTGGGACAATGACTCCTTTTTTCTGGATGAAAATCCCTTAGTGATAAGTTGTGCCACATAGAAGGATTTCCTGACTGTTGTGGCGATGTGGTTATTGAAGGTGAGACCACTGTCCACCTGTGTCCCTAAGTCTCTTATCACACTTTCAGTGTTTAGTGTACTGCCACCTATATGGTAATTCATGGGTACATGTTTTTTCCCAAAGGGGATAACTATATATTTCATGGCATTGAGCTTGAGCCCATGGCTCTGGCACTGAGCATCTGTTTCTGTAAGGCCCTTTTGTAGAGTATCCACTTCATTTGAGGATTCAATAATGGCTCCCAGTTTGCAGTCATCTGCGAACTTTGTTAGCCAGAGTCCCTTAGTGTCAGCCTCTACTTCAGAGAAGTAGATGCCAAACAAGAGCAGTCCCAGGACTGAACCCTGAGGTACTCCACTTGTCACTTGTCTGGAGCTGGATTTGGAGTCGGCTACTTTTACAGTGTGGGTTCTATCAGTAAGCAAGTTAGCAACCCATTGGGTGACATAGGGATTAATGCCCAGCTTAGTAAGTTTATCTATGATTCCAGAGTGGGGGATGGTGTCAAAGGCCTTGGCAATGTCTAGATAGGCTGTGTGAACCACCTTACCCTTGCCCATGGCTCTGGAGACTGATTCGAAGAAGTCAATCAGGCTCACGAGATAAGATCGGCCCTTCACGAACCCAAACTGGGCGGGGTCCAGTGTTTGAAGGTTGCCAATGTCTTTGTTTATAAGTTCAATGATAATACACTCCATGGCCTTGCAAATAAGGCTCATCAGACTGATGGGACGATAGTTTCCAGGATCCAAGGTGGATCCCCCCTTGTGGAGTGGGATAACTGTAGCTCTGCACCACTCAGTGGGCATGAAACCTGAGGTGAGGCTATGATTAAACATGACACTTAGGTGAAGTGCCAGTTTATATTGTAGTTCATGAAGTACACAGCCCGGTATGTCATCTGGTCCCATGGATGCTGTACTCTTAGCTTTGGAGTGTGCGTTTTTTACCTGTGTGGCCATTATTACCAGAATTTGGCAATCTTCCGGTATTGAGATGGGCCATTTAGGGGGTGAGAGGGGGGTGAAGTTGGCACTGAATCAATCTGCCAGGATATTGGCAATATCCTTGGGATCAGTATATTTAATGCCATTCTGTTTTAGCTCAGAGCAGATCTGAGCATTGCCATTTAGATTCTTGACATAGTAATAGAATGCCTTGTGGTTGTCTTTGGAATCTTTGACAATTTTATTTTCGTAACTAGCTTTGGAGGATTTTATGAGGGATCTCAGTTTCTTACTGAGACTGGTAAGGGAGTTTTTTGCATCCTGGGATTTTCCTCTTTTCTGCAACAGTTTCTTCCTTTTGTTGTAAAGTTTGTTTATGGCAGGGGACCACCAGATTGGCTTCCTTTTTTTGGATGAGGGCATCTTGGTTCTATTTGGGATGGCACGATTCATGCATGAGTGGATGTGCTCGTACAGTGCCTTAGTGTAGGATTCAGCAGTTGAACTTTCAGTTCCCATCTGCATGGGTGTCATGAAGTTTGTCACTTCTGACTTGAGTAGCATGAAGTTGGCTTTGGAGAAGTTTTTTTATGGAGGTTTCCTTACTGGGGGGTGGGGGTAGGATGTGGATGTTAAGGGTTATTAGCTTATGGTCAGACCTGACTAACGAGGGGGTGACCATTGGTGTGGAGCTTCGATTTCCCATGTTGGTAATGACCAGGTCTAGGATATTGGAGCCCCTGGTGGGACTATGGATTAGTTGATCCAGGGCGTTGGAATTTATGAATTCCAAGAACCATTGGGCAAAGGTGTTGGTACATGAGTAGTTTTCCCAGTTAATGGCAGGGTAGGTAAAATCACCCAGTATTAGTGTGTTTGGTTCTATCTTAATATTTTCCAGTATGTTTAGAAAGGTATAGTGAGAATCTTGGGGCGTGGTGGGGGATCTGTAGCAAGCTACAATTTGGATTGCAGCCTTACCTAGTGTTAGTTGCACCTGGAGAATTTCAGACACATTGTTTTAGGCAAGTAGCCTGGTGGTGTAAATATCCTTGGTGAATATTGACACTCCTCCACCTTTAGTGTTTTGGTCCTGGTTTGGTGGCCAAAAAGTGTGGTAAGAGTTGTAGCCTGGTATTGCAGGGGTGCTCTCTGGAGCCTTGAACCAGGTCTCAGTTACTGCACAGATATCATTGTTCTCCATTTTTAGGAGTGCCTTGAGAGAGTGCATTTTAAAGTTTAGACTTCTAGCATTGAGTAGCATTACCTTCAGATTTTGCACGCCTGTACCTGTTACGGTGGTGGTTTTGTCCTTTGAACTTTGCCTAAAAAAGGCACTATAGGGGTGGCAAGAGCCTTAGCCAGTAACCTGAATCCCAGGGGCGACAGGTGCAGACCATCTCTGGCAAAGCATCGTGGTCTGTGGATCATGTCATCCCAGGCAGACAGATACTGGATCCCCTTTGAATGACACCAGTAGCTGCTCAGTCTCATGCTGTGTATCATGAGCCTAATAACCTGAATTGCCATGTATATGCATTAACTACACATAATACTTAAAGGGTGTGTGTAGACATAAAGACAGCAATATGAACACTAATGTTATCCAAATAAGGTAAATATACCTGACTGTAATGGTAATATACCTAGTCTAATTACATTCCTCGCCTTTCAACATGTATGGTCACTCATCTCTGAGACATCTCAGCAACAACAGTACTACATGACCTCCCACTACATTCACCTCAGAGATAATACATTCACACCACTGACCTCTCTCTGATGAAGTTTGCAACCCCATTCCAGAAGACTAAGGTCAGGCCATTTGACCTCCACAGACCATTTTTCACTTTTGTAAAAAGAGAGAGGCTTTTTTGACATGCATGTTATACAGACCTTCTAATTTATAATATACAGATATCCATAGGTCAGCATTCTTTAGAACATGCACCATTAATCAAAGGATATGAGCCTCAGTAACTAAAGTCATATTTGAAACAATAAATGTTATACTGGTAATAATACATTTCAAACTGTGATGCAAAATGATAATTTCAGTAAGCAAGAATCAGGATAGGTATCCATGCTACTAGGTTATCTCTACTTCAGCAACAATATATGATACAGATGAATATTATTTACACCATGATTCCATGAAGTCCCTGGCTTTAAAAATGCATTGCAAAAGACTGAGAATGTCACAGAAGTGAGCAGCTATATGAAGCTGTTTGAAACGTATGAATTCTCCCATATTCAGCATATTATTAATAATGTGGCTATTATGTTATTATGTAACAATATTCAGCTTCACTTCTAAGTCACTGTATTCCAACACTGTGAACTGGTACATATCTGCAGAGATTTTGAGGAAGACATCATGCATAAATAGAACAACGAATTCAAATAGGCAGAGGACCAGCACGGCATAATAACAAATACATTTATTGGAAACGAAACACAAAAAAATGTGAATGCTTTTGTTTAGTGCTACTACGCTTCATCAGACATAACCATCACAAAACACCAACTCTCTTTTAAAATAGTCAGCATCCAATCACATTCCTTGACCAATTAACAACTAACATGTCTCATTAAGTGAAACTTGAGTGTGTTAAAGCCATCGTACTACATTACTAGATGTTCTACTTATCAATGACAAATAATATAAAAAAGTACACATAAATATGTAGACATATCAAAACAATATGCAGTCTAGGGTTATGATACTTTCTTAAGCTACAATATGATTGAATGTGTATCTCCATCCAGTAAATAAACTCATTGCACATATCCCCATATTGATGTAAAGTCCCAACATTTATACTGACATAGCAATACATCATAAAATACAAGGTTCATGTGTTTTCTAAAACTTGGATGATCATAAAAAACTTTACGCATTTCCATCCACTAAGTAAATTTACTAGTCAATATCACCATATGGTGAAAAAAATACCTGTGCAGCTTTAATAAGAAATTTAATCACTTTGTATAAACTGTACGGTTCAGATTGACAAAATATAATGTAAAAATCATATTTAAACTTATTTACCTATAAAATATAGCATCTCGAATGCCATGGCACCATTTCCCTAGTGTTTAGCTCAAACACTGAAATCTCGCGAGATTACACTCATGTTTCATAGTATCCTTCGTTTCCATGACAATATGCAAACAGAGTGAATGAAAGAAATCAAGTTGCATACCAAATTACATTGAGTGAATCTATACTATTATAAAATAAACATATAGAGGAAGGTGCAGTGCCAAAAAGGTTTCATCAAGCAATAAATTACTCAGGCTCGAGTTGCATGTATTAAATAATCGGCCATCATGCTGCAAAGCTAAATTAACATAAGCAAGGCTCTAACAATATCTACTACAATACAAAAATAGCTGACTTCTAAAGCAGAGCCAGTGAGGCAGTATACAATCACACACAAATGTTTTTATTTTTCATATGTGCTCCCTATGTCCTCTCATATTCTTCGTACAATCTCTTATTGTTGTGCTATCACCTTGATGGCTAGCAGTAGCTGCAAGGGCAAAATTGGCTACCTTATCTCTCAATTTCTTAGCACAAAAAATCTGGACAAAGCAAAAATTACTGGAGGAACAAAGCTCAAAAATAGAGACAAATTTTAAATGTTGCTTTTATAAACTTAGAACGTTGCTAGAATAAAAGGTATTGTCTTACCATGCATTTTCTGAAGGACATGAAGTCCGAAACTCTTCCTGTCATTATTTACTGAATTCAGTCCTCACTGATTTCCCACAAATATCCAGAAAACCACAAATTTTATGATGAACAGACCAAATATATGAAGCAAAAATCTGGACAGTCTGCAAAAAGTTGGACAGTTGAGAGGTATGTTGGCTACTCTTGCTGAGTCCGCTTTCCTACACTCACTCATCTAGCTCTGCCATTATTCACCAGTGCTCACAGAGACAGAATATCAGACAGAATCATTAGACTACCTGTGCAACATCCCCTAATCCTATCTTTTAAAAGCACCCCTTAAGGAATTCCAAATAAATAGTGCCAAGGGCCTCTTTATAGCAAAAAGAACTTCCCTCCACTCCTTGCCCTCAATATCCACAACTTCCATAAAATATAGCAAGAAACACAAGTAGATCTTCAAATTTCTTTCCATTTACAAATCCATCTTACTCTACATTAGTCAGTTAAGCAAAAAAAAAAAAAAAAAAAAAAAAAAACATTCCAAATCAGCTACCAATATTATTTCAACAATTCACATACATGTTTGTATAAATATTAATCAGAGATATTGGCCTATAGGTAGCTGGGTCACCACTCAAGTGAGGTCCAATTCCAACAGGGCAGAAGTTCCCCTACCTTAATGACAGCATTGAACACCTCTACAATAATTCATAGGTTCTTACTAGACTTGCAGTCCATGTGATCATTGAAGTGCTAGACCAAACTCCCAGCTGCCCCTAAGCACTGTCTAAGTGACTTGCTCAAGGTCACACAGTAGGCAAATGAGGGATGAGGGTATCAACCCTTGTACCACAGATATTACTGATGCTTCAAGGTTAGCACAAAATTCCTATGACTGCTGATATGTCAGTAAACAATACTGGTTGCAGAAGCAACATTTTCTTCTTAATGATTGTTTGATAATAGCAATATCTTTGCTGTCCATTGTTAGTGCAGGTTAACTGTATAGTACCTGCACTCCTTTATGGAATCAGCAAGAGACTGTGATGCTGTTGCACCTACTGAATTAGTACAAGGATACTTTTATTAGTGATCACTAAGATCCCTTTCAAATGACTGATGCATGGAAGGACCTAACCGCACAATAAGAATCTTGCAGTCTCATGTCCATGTGTAATTCTGATTCAATGACCTATGATAGACATGTCCTAGTGACTTTAGCCTGTGGAAATAGAAGCCCTGGAATGACCCACCCAGAACCTTCTGCTAGTACAAATTCATGAAATGCATAATCATACATAAGTGCAGTATTTGGTAATGAAATATAAAGATTTGCCCATAGTAGAATTGCTTGTGCAACTACATGGCTTAACCATGTAACAATTTTAACTGTGCATGTATGTGAGTATTATAGATATGATTAGTTACATTAATTAGTGATATTGTAAAAAAGTGACATTAATGTTAAACAATATCCACTTGGTCAAGTCTATCATGTACTGTGCATGCATTGCTGAAGCAAGTTGGATTTGAACATATTGACTGATCTATAACCTCACAGCTGCCTGAAGCAGCACTACTGTACACAATGCCTGGTAATACATTTGCGAAGATATTGTCATACTTAATGGTTTCCCTGAGTGCGTACATATACTGGATTAGGTTGCCTTTCCATGTGTGCTGCTTCACCCTGTCATGCTCCTTCTGCAACCTTTTACATACCTGGATGACTTGCCAGAGAAAACACCATCCAACACCATGGTACAGAGCAAGTATGGATCTTTTTACTCATTATATGTCAATGACAATGCACATTACATGCGGTGTGTGTGTGTGTGTGTGTGTGTGTGTGTGTGTGTGTGTGTGTGTGTGTGTGTGTGTGTGTGTGTGCGTATGCGTGCATGTGTGTGTGTGTGTGTGTGTGTGTGTGTGTGTGTGTGTGTGTGTGTGTGTGTGTGTGTGTCTGTATCTGCATCTGTGTTCTAGGTGTAGCAGGACCTATTGTGTAGGTTTTATATAGATAATTTTTGCTGACGGCACCTACTGAGGTACAGATTTTGTTCTGCAGATTCCATTTATCAAAGAATTATGGAGAATTGCTTTAAACTTTTAACTGTGGTTATATACCTGAATGTCCCGCTAGCTACTGATGAAACATTGCAAGAGAGAGAGAGTGAGAGAAAGAGAGATAATCTAATTGATCTGCAGAAACTACTACAGAAATTCTAAATAAACATACTGATAAAAATATCAAGATGTGAGATAGCATTATTGATTGCTTGAGGCATGTGCTAGATAAAAATAATTCATCCTTCAGCAGAAAAGGTAAATGCAGTTCATGATGTCCCCTGCCTATGTAAAACTTACAAATATTTTTTCTTGACTTAGTGGACCGATGGAAGGTTTGTAACTAGTACCTAAACAGAATACAGTGAGTACAGATCACTAAAGGGACAGATTTCTTGGCAATGGTGTTGCCAGGAGCAGACTGCGCTTACAAATTGCAAAAAATTGCTAACATGCAGTAAAGTGTTTTCCGGTTATGATCATGATATGTCACTTAGGCTAGCATGGAATGCTTCTGTATATGACATTACAATTGCCATTTGACATACAGTACCTTCAGATGAGGGAATACAAATGGACTGTGTTGCTTGAATTCTTTCCCAGTTGGGAAAAATGCTCAGAAATGGAAAAGGAGGCTCTGGATTATATGAGCAACTTTAGAGTAAAAATTGGTTGGTGTCCATGAGTGGTTGTTCACAGTACCAGATATCCTGAGGGAAGGCAATAGTCTTTCTAGTTTATAATTATGAAACTGAATACACAATGTCAAAACAAGATAGTAATGCAGGTGGTATCTCAAGAATACCATCACTAGAAGTTACTGATAATGAGGCTGTGACAGAATATGTAAATATTGTCATAGAAGAGGTGAAAGATGAAGTGATTGCAAACGTGACCAGACCTGAAAGAGCTCATGAGCCATAAGCTTCATGGCTGGTGTCATGCAGTTGACAAGAGCTGAAAAGTGTGTCACAACAGAAGATATAGAATATCATTAGAGAAAGATAATGGGGGGAATTCAGTAAAGCCTACACAGATTTTTTTTGTGTACGCATCGCAGTGTGATGCGTACACAAGTGCGAATAATTTTGGATTCAGCAAGTGCAGCCTAGCGGCACACACACATATGCTAACAGGGAAAAACCAAGGAATGCAAATCACCTGATAAATAGGTGAATCTTATGCAAATGAGGCAGGCTGAGCAGTCCAACAAGTAGAAAGGCATCCGTGTAGACTTCATGTCAGTGTCCGCAGTGTATGCAGTATCTTTCCACATACAGGAGTCTAGACAGAAAAAACTGGATGTAAAACACCAGAAATATGGACATACCTCCCCTGACGATGTTATAACACATACAGATATGTGCAAAACTAATACTGTGGATGTCATAAAGTGGAAGGGAATAAGTTAAATTAATAGTAATTTTTTAATAATCTCTGCATGTTTGCTCTATGCGCTGGAGTGTTCAAACATGTTTAACAGAAGAAAAAAAAAAGAGAGGCAAAAAATGCTTTTTATAATATACGAAAGAAATGTATTATAGGTCCTTGCATACAATGGTGCATTGGTGCTGTTGCCCAGTTCATACGGCTATAAACCATGTAGTTTCCAGGCTGTCAGCATGGATATATATGCAAATGAGGTAGATGTCTTGAATAGAAAAAAGGAGTAAGCGTGTCTGCATATTCACTTTGTGTAGGCTCCCACTCCATGTTGATATTTCCACTAGATCTGGATGCCAGCAGGGGGTTGTGTCCAGTCACTTTTAGGATTGTTTAATTCCTGCTGTGCATCACATAGCTGAGATTGTTCATGCGGAAAGACCACCCAGGTTACAGTGATTACATTGGCAGCAAGTAATTAAAACCGGATATATTTACTTGTTGATTTTTACTTTTGCCTAAGCTATGCTGCTCAACGCACTGCATAGCTCAATGTGTTCACACAACATGCTACCCACATGACAGTGATGACATAGGCAGCAATGAATGGAAAGCAGTTATATCCAATGAATATTTATTACTCTCTATAAGTTATGCTTTGGTGCACTAAAGTAGGGTCATTAAATTATGTTAATTACATTCTAGGCAGGTGAAATGCATAATTATTAGCCAATCACACATGCAGGACCTACAGCAGACCTCTACAAAGTATTCATATACCCTATGCATACACCCTACAGTCTTATTTTCCACCAGTACTCTGAACCATTGGAGTACAGACTTGGGAACTTTAACTGAGATAATGCAGGGGCTGCTCCAGGTCTGCTACATCTGTATGCGTTAAATGCTGAAGTCAGTGCTGCTGGTGCTGCTGCCAATAGGCCTAGGCTGAGAAGGAGAAGTGTGTTCAGGCCCAGAGTAACCTTATAGGAGCTACCTGAGCTGGAGATTGTAGAGCGCTACAGGGTGGACAGGGACATATTACAAGAACTCACTGAGCTCTGCCACCATCAACTCAGAGTCAGAGCCAAAAGAGGGGAACCCATCTCAGTGAAAACAAAGGTAAGTGTAGCCCTTAGGATACTAGCTGCAGGAACATTTTACAGACCAACTGGGGACATGACGGGGGTGTTACAGGCATCTGCATCCAAGATACTCCACCAGTTCCTGGATGCTATGCTACCACATGACAGTGAGCAGATATCTTTACCCCTCTCTCCTGAAGTGAGGGCCAGAAATATGCAAAACTTCTACCATGTAGCACACTACCCTGAGGTATTGGGTGCCATAGATTGCACTCATGTACACATCAAGGCATCACCTGGTGAGCAGGGTAGAATCTATGTTAACCGCAAGGGGTACCACTCCAACTGCTAAGTCATGTGCAGTGCCTAGGGGATTATGCTGAATGTGTGTGCTGGCAGCCTTGGCAGGTATCATGGCTCCCATATCTGACACACATCACAGCTGTACCAGATGGTTGCTAGGGGGGGGCCATCCCACATGGCCATTTACTGCGGGTTGCTGGCTATGGAACTGTGGATGATGACACCCATCTGAATTGCACACACACCCAAAGAAGAATGCCATAATAAGCCACATGCACAAACTAGGAACATTATAGAGCATGTGTTTGGGTTTCTGAAGTCACGGTTCTGGTGCCTAGATATATCTGGTGGAGCCCTGCAGTATTCGCCAGCCACATGTACACATGTTTTCACAGTACGTGCTATGCTACACAGTATGATCCCATGGAAACAGCTGCAGCAGGATCAGCAAAGGGAAGGGATACACAGCACCCATCAGTGCTTATGTCACCACAGCCACAGTCAAAGGAGGACTCGGAGGAGGAACCCCTGCTGTCTCTGTAAGCAGACATAGATGTTCTCAGTATGCTCTGGCTTTGGCTAAAAGGCAATGCATACCACATTCACTGACAACCTAGGGACCTAGGGACTTACAACTTACTCCTACTCACATACAGAAATTAAAAATTATGCCAGGCAACCCACACATCCTGTACCTACCCATGTATTGGCTTGGTACTGCTTGCATCTGACAGACTCAGCCCTGAATTACAGTTGTGTCACCTGCTGCATTTGCAAGGTAAGTCTGCAACCAACACAGTACTCATAAGGATTATTATGATTTGACATCGTATATATGGATCTGGTACATTATGCAAGTAAATATAGTGGGCTACTTGGACATAAATAACATCCTCATGGGGCTACAGATACCCATTCCACTGTCATGTTTCCACTACTATTCACTATCATGAATGGACTATTCATGCATTCCTACTGCAACAGATTGCTGGTACATCAGTCAAGGGAGATGTTAGACAGTGGGGTGACATGATAGTCAAACTACTGTGTATCCCAGCAAGGCATGTCATGGTGTTCCACCACCCCCAACACAGCAGTGTTCCCTTGTAACTGCTGTAACAGAAACTCATCAGTGGTATATCAGCATTCCAGGCAGTCTCAGGACAGTAACATAAAAATTGACCATACACTGTATATCTTACTTAACGCAGGAATAACAATGTACATATTTATGCAGTTGATTGTGTGATGAATGATCCCTGTCTAAGTGGCTCGAAGGACTAGGGTAATTAGCTGGAGTGATGGTATTCATGGTTCTAATCTAGAAGTACCCACTTGTTTTGGATGTGAGGTGTCATTACTTTGTGTTTTACAGACTGTCAGTCTGTGTGTGGTGTAATATTGTTAACCTCTGTCACATATTAATTACATCAGACAACTTTAGACAACTGTAGCCAATTTCAATGACATGCAGCGGTGCAGAAACAGGAGACAGATGTCATTTTGAATAACACATAAATCCCGGACTGGAATACAGGTAGGTGTGGGCTGGAGTCTGTTTATAACTAGGGAAAATCCCACTGGGCATGCTCATACACTTAGTTAAGCAGAGTGCAATTCTGTAGTTCCCTGCTCAAAATGACTTTTACATATAGATATATCTACAGATACATACATATATGTATAAATATTTGTCTGCCACTATCTCTCTCTTCATATATATATATATATATATATATATATATATATATATATATATATATATATATATATATAAATACACACACACACACAGACATATATATATATATATATATATATATATATATATATATCATACATACACATACACACACACACACACACACACACACACACAAGCACGCGCACATACACCTCCATTTATATATACGTCCCTGTTATAGACATAAATTTGTATGTTTATATGTGTGTGTCTAGCATACCTCTCAACTGTACAGATTTTCGCAGAATGTCCAGTTTTTTGTCTCATATTTTTGGACCATTTTTCATAAAAGTGTGATTTTCTAACAAATCATTGAAGATTTGAGTTAGAAAATAATGACAGCCATTTGAGTTTCAGACTCCATACCATTCAGAAAATGCATGCTAATGCAAACCCTCTTATTCTATCCACTTTCTAAGTTTGTAAGAGCAATATTTAAAACCTGTCCCCATTTTTGGCCTTTGTCCTCCCATTTTTTATGGCTTTGTCCAGATTTCTTGTTCTAAGAGGTTGAGAGGTATGGTGTGTATGCCTGTATTGTCCTACATACCCTGATAATGGTGATTAAAGCTGCACAATGACACATATATAATGTTGCTTAAAGGACCAAAAGTAAGGGCTCAGCAGTAGATAATGCACATACTTGCAGCCCCCTGTGCCAGCTGGATGTCACCACACATACACCAACAGGTGAACAGGTGGTATTTATCATGTTGTGTATGCATGCATCAATAGGGCACATTGTTTTTGCCCACAGGCTTACCCATCTGACTACAAACAACCATATATGGCCAAAATAGCTACTGTAGCCACATAGCTAGGATAAAAAACAGTTATCTGACTGCTAGGGTACTAGATGCAGAGAACAGTAAGAAGCAATGTAACTCTGCAGGCTCACACGCTGTTCAGCACAAGCCTACTTTATGTACTCCACAAGTAGTAGTATGCAGTCATGCAAAAAACAGACTTTAGCTGTGGTGTGTGCAATAAGTACTGTGATCTGTAGTGTGTAAGGCCTATGTAAGTAGGGGTTCTAATCTCACTCCAGCTTGCTTGGTGTGTTTGTGTGTGTGCATCTCCCTGCAAACAAATGGGAATCCTGCATTGACTACCAAACTGCACTGGCTCTGTACTTTTTGGCCCTTGCAGGTATTCTGGCCTCCAAACTCCTATCTTCCACAAGGCCTGCTGATGTCATGTACCTTAAGACTACCAACTGCCATACAAATGTTAGACTTCAGCAGTGGCATGTGTGATAAGTACTATAATCTGTAGTGTGTAAGACTAAATAAGTAGGGGTTCTACTCTCCCTCCGGTCCTCTTGGTGTGTGTGTGTATCTCCCTACAAATCATCACACTGACTTAGAAAGTGGTAGAGCTTTGCAGCATTTTGGTTGGTTGTAGCAGGTTACATGGGCTTCCAAATTCCTGACCTCAACAGGGCCTGCTAATGTGATGCCATCTAGAACAACATTACCTAAAGAGATGTTAATAGCAGACTTGAGCTGTGGTGTGTGCGTTAAGTAGCATGAGCTGTAGTGTATACCATTAGATAGATGGGGGTTCTAATATAATTTCAGTCAACTTGGAGTGTGTGTGCTGTGCAGTGTTCTATAAACATTAATTGGTAGTGGTACTATTCTCACTATAGCCAGGTTTGTGTGTGTGGATGTTAGAAAAAATAACAAATGGGATCATGGGACCATTGGGCTTTAGTAGCCTAATGGCTCTAGGTCCCTTAAAATCCTTGTAAAGTTCTTACCCTTATTTACACAATCAGCACATATTACCCCTGTCCACAAGGGACACAGGCAGAAGCCCTCTGGTGAAATGATGGTCACCTGAAGAGGGCCAGTGAGGTGCACTGTTTGCCATCAGTTGGGAGTCTGTTTAAATTGTTTGTTAAAGTCTGGTAGACATATCCCCACCACCAGCATGTATTAGTAATGTGACATACCAGGTTAATTTCCTTACAGCGAGTAATCTATGTACCATTCCACCTACAGATATGCAGCATTTCTAATACAGCAGGGTCAGACATTGCCCTGTATGTAAGGCAAAGATAACTTCTGAGTAGTCTATATGACACGAGCTACAATCACAGTTATTTCAGATGATCCCCATAGGACAGATACTGGGGACTTGAAGTTCTCTTGGGAGGAACCTTTGTGTCATGTGCAATTGTCACTGGTGCTTGGAAAGGTACACAACAAAATGGCCATTGCTCTCAAATATTGGCATGCTGAGGGAAGAGTACACAGAGGTTATAACTATGTCATTATCAAGTGACAGTGCCCTATGAGTAAAGAGAGAGGTGGCAAAGGCTAAGGATAAGGCATATGAAGAGTTGTATGAAAGGTTGGAAACTAAGGAGGGAGAAAAGGACCTGTACTGATTGGCTAGACAGAGCTAGGAAAGATGTGCAGCAGGTAAAGGTGATAAAGGATAATGAGGGAAACATACTCACAAGCAAGGAGAGTTAAGGAGATGGAAAGAGTATTTTGAGGGGTTGATGAATGAAGAGAATGAGAGGGAGAGAAGGTTGGATGATGTAGGGATAGTGAATCATGAAGTCCAATGGATTGGCAAGGAGGAAGTAAGGACAGCTATGAAGAGAATGAAGAATGGAAAGGCTGTTGGCCCAGATGACATACCTGCAGAAGCATGGAGGTGTTTAGGTGAAATGGCAGTGGAGTTTTTAACCAGATTGTTTAATGAAATCTTAGAAAGTGAGAGGATGCCTGAGGAATGGAGAAAAAGTGTTTTGGTACCAATTTTTAAGAATAAGGGTGATGTGCAGAGCTGTAGTAACTACAGAGGGATTAAATTGATAGTCACAGCATGAAGTTATGGGAAAGAGTAGTGGAAGCTAGGTTAAGAAGGGACGTAATGATTAGTGAACAGCAGTATGGTTTAATGCCAGGAAAGAGCACTACAAATGCGATGTTTGCTCTGAGAGTGTTGATGGAGAAGTACAGAGAATGTCAGAAGGAGTTGCATTGTGTTTTTGTAGACTTAGAGAAAGCATATGACAGGGTGCCTAGAGAGGAGTTGTGGTATTGTATGAGAAGGTCAGGAGTGACAGAGAAGTATGTAAGAGTGGTACAGGATATGTACGAGGGTAGTGTGACAGCGGTGAGGTCTGTGGTGGGAGTGATAGATGCATTTAAGGTGGAGGTGGGGTTACATCAAGGATCAGCTCTGAGCCCTTTCTTATTTGCAATCAGACAGGAGTCCCCATGGACTATGATGTTTTCAGATGACATTGTGATCTGTAGTGAGAGTAGGGAACAGGTGGAGGAGACCCTGGAGAGATGGAGATATGCTCTAGAGAGAAGAGGAATGAAGGTCAGCAGGACTAAGACAGAATATATGTGTGTGAATGAGAGGGAGGATAGAAGTATGGTGAGGATGCAAGGAGTAGAGGTGGTGAAGGTGGATGAGTTTAAATACTCGGGGCCAGTAGTTCAGTGTAATGGTGAGTGTGGAAGAGAGGTGAAGAAGAGAGTACAGGCAGGATGGAGTGGGTGGAGAAGAGTGTCAGGAGTGATTTGTGACAGGCGAGTACCTGTAAGAGTGAAAGGGAAGGTCTACAAGAGGGTAGTGAGACCAGCTATGTTATATGGGTTGGAGACAGTGGCACTGACAAAAAGGCAGGAGTTTGAGCTGGATGTGGCAGAGTTAAAGATGTTAAGATTTGCACTGGGTGTGATGAGGGTGGACAGGATTAGGAATAAGTATATTAGAGGGTCAGCCCAGGTTGGAAGGTTTGGAGACAAAGTCAGAGAGGCAAGATTATGTTGGTTTGGACATGTGCTGAGGAGGGATGCTGAGTATATTGGGAAAAAGATGCTAAGGATGAAACTACCAGGTAACAGGAAAAGAGGAAGGCCTAAGATAAAGTTTATGGATGTGGTGAGAGAGGACATGCAGGTGGTTAATGTGACAGAGCAAGATGCAGAGGACAGGAAGAAATGGAAACAGGTGATCCACTGTAGCGACCCCTAATGGGAACAGCCAAAAGAAGATGATGAGTGCCCTCAGTAATGACATGACCATGATATACTTCCCTTCTTACCACTAGGGAAACATGGTAATCTATGGTAAAGTAGGTTTAAACCTGTGTGGCCAGGCCTGTGTGCCCAGATCTATCACCCCTGAGTATGTACATCAGATGTTGCTACTGATGTGCTACTTACCATGAACATTGTTATCAATGGAAATGATACTGCATACACAGATGCATGGAGTTTAAGGCCGTGAGTATGCCAACAATCATTTGTTCATGAACACCCTCTTGTAGGAATTTGACATAACTGGGAGATTGTATGACCACTCCCAGTTTGCTGTGCCATGAGGAGCTTGTTTTTCTCCTTTCATGCACAGCTGAGTCTATGCAGTTGTACAGGTGCTTGCATAAAGCACTGGTGTAGAGCTTGGCATAGTTGCCTGTCCCAGTTGAGGGAAGGAAGTGCAGTCAAGCTATTTATACCATCCCATAGGAGGTTATAATTTGCTTTGTTGAAGTTTAGTACTGTGTTTGTTGCAAGGGTGTGGGGGGGTTATGGTGTGAGTCTTACTTTTAAGAAGACCGTTTTGTGGTCAGATCTCACCAGGGAGGACTTCACAGTGACGGTGCTACAGTGGTCACCCATACTGGTAAGCACCTGATGCAGTACATTGGCTCCCCTTGTGAGGATGTTACTCCAATGGTTCAGAGCATTGTAGTTAAGGACATGGACTAACCTTTGGGCAAGTATGTTTGAGCACAAGTAACCAACACAGTTGGTGATTAGTGAAAGTCACCCCACACCATGGTATTGTGATGTATCTTGATAGACACAAGTAGATTCAAATAAGCACAATAGGTGCCCTGATTCATGGAGTTGCACCTGTAGCTGGCAATAGCTTGATTAGGTGCCCTACCAGCAGTGAATAGCACCTGAAGTGCTCCAGGGGATCACACTGTTTAACCAATCTGGATGTGAATCTATCATTAACGGATATTGATACACCACCTGCATTAACTGGCACACTTTCAGTTTGAGGTCTGAACATGTGGAAATATGTGTAGCCTAGTATGGCTGTGGTGCTATCCATAGCCTTGAACCAGGTGTGTGTGACTGCACAAATGCCTGCATCTTCCAATGTGGGGACACCTTCCAGTGAGTGGTGTGTAGTGATGGCATTCCAAGTGTGTAGCAGCATAACCGTGATGTTATTTGAAGATGTTGTTTCCTCATTGGAAAGTTTTCCATAGAGACACCACCTATAAGATCTATTACAGGGATGCCAGCATCCTTGGCCAGTACACAAACTCCCAGGGAAAAGATAGAAAAACACCATATATGGCAAAGCATCAAGATCTGTTGAGCAAGACATCCCAGGCTGGCATGTACTGGATCCCCCTACAATGACACCACACAATAAGCCAATTATTGACTTCAGTCATTTTCCATGTGTATTGAGCTATCATCCTAGATGAAGATCACTTTTTTATCCCCTTTTCCCAGGAAGTATGGTCTTTAATGCACAGTGTGAGTCAATCCAACAACCTCAGCCTCCCAGGATGCTAGGCTTACAGGCCTACACCTCATGCTCGGCTGAAGGCTATGAGCATACCCACTGGAAACACAGAGTCTGTAAGCTCAGTCATGTGTCTGCAAACAGTCCATTGAGGTATGCTCAAGTTTGACCATTGAGACAGTGGTGCAGTATGTGTACTGTATTCAGCAGAGCTATGACTATGTGTAGTGAGCTTGCAGTTGGGTTTCTGAGGTGTCCACTGTTTGTGTATGTGTCTGGTAAGGATCTCCACACATATAGGTGTGTGTGATATGGGTGTGGGTGGAATATGTGGTGAGGTGTGCATGTTGGAAACTGCTCATTGTCATATGTACTAACCAGTGTTTGAGACAGCATGGAATCAATGTTTGTAATATAGTCACATCTCTCACATGTTGTGTTTGTGTGGCATAGTAGTATAGGGGTGGAGACACTTTCCACATCTTGACAGTGGTCATTGGTAATGCCATTAGCAATAGCGTCTTGCTTGTCTGTACATCACAGCAGGCCATCATTAGGCACTGGCCTGACAGATGCTGAAATGTAATATGTTATCACCTTTATGTAGTTCTCCTAAGTTAGCACAGCACCTGACAGTGTGCCATAACATGGCTGAGTGAGTACAATCCTTTGCCAAGCATGTGGACCTTGGATTAACCATAATCCTGTCATTAGGCATGGTCGCAGTAGCATACCTGCAAATGTGACAATGTACAACTCCAGCAAAGTTAGGGTCATGCTGCTACATCCTTGGGGTTGACAGCCTCAAACACACCGTCTGTAGATACTCCTTGCAGTGAATATGTGGATGTCCGTGCATGGACAGAGAACTTGTTCAACTTTGCAGTCAATACTTTGGCCTTGCTAGTCTACACTTCCTGTCAAGCAACTAGACAGCAAATTAGATGTTGTGTGACATGATGTGGGAACACAGATCTGTGTTCTGGTTACATAAATACACAGTATGACATACCTAGGACATGTGTGAGGTACACACACTTAGGCCAAAGGTGGCCACTCCTCTGCAGTAGGCCTCAGATCCATGTCATGCACATGCACACCATGAAGCTGTTGAAGGTCAGGCTGCATGATTTTCTGTGAAATTGTCACCTAACAGGGATCACCTTGAACATTTATGTCAGTGGACAATGAACATTATATTGTGACGTTGTAACTGTGCTCCAACTCACCATCTGGTCAGGACCCTAGTGAAATCCTAACAACCCTGGAATACAAGGCATAATACATGCCAAACTAAAATAATTGCTCTGTTTGCTAATCAAGACATCTACCTGGAAAAGGGTATATCAAGCCTACAGAGCTTTGCATGATGTGGGACAGCTATGTGGATGAACAAACAGGCTGTGGCCTGCTTCTCATGTTGAGCTTGATACTAACATTTTGCTTCTGGTGAGAGACAAAATATAGGAGCATGGTATCCCAGGAGAAAGTGGTTATGGTGAGACCAGCAGTAGTAGTAGCCACAAACCAGCAATTCAGGGGACTCCCCTCTTGTCAGCATTCTTCACAAGGTAATTGAGTCATTGCAGTACACACTACTTGATTAGTGTCCAACTGCAGAATAACAGTGTAAACACACCCTACTTACCTTCACAGGGTGTACTTATGACTTTCTCCTCCATTGTTTGCCTGTGATCTGTACAGACACAGGCATCTTGGATGACTATCTTGTTGGAAACCATGATGGAATTAATTGCAGTAGTTAGTTGTGCACAGGCCACCTAGCATGCAATGACAAGCACTGTCCCCAGATGTATCAGTACTTTTATATTTAAAGCCATGAAAAGACTTATCATGGAAATGATCAGTAACAATGTAGTACACCTGCAGACACTGGCCCAAACCTAGTTTGTTATGTTCAAGGTCAGATCATGCCTACCGTAACCAGTGTACCTCATTGAGTGTTAAACTATGCAATAGATGAGGAGAAAAAGACTCACTTCACCTGCCATGGCCTCAGAAGGTATTTGACAAGATTAGGCCATCAGGCATTGTTGAAACACTGTAGAAGTTATTTACAAACTAGTATATTAACCGTTGGATAACCAAGTTTCTAACCGTCATTATCAGGGAAGATAGCATTGTGTAGTCCACCACTACAATGAGGCCAGTCACCAGTGGACTTCCCTCACAAATCATTCCTGGGATTACTCCTCCTCTCCATTCTCTTCTTTGCAGTCATGGCCAATGTCAGTGACCTTAGACTGAGTACATTTCCAAATGATTGCAAATTAGGAGCTGTCACTGAATCCCACACAGAACCAACAGTATCCAGGACAGGCTGACACACACATTCAGTTATTGTCAGAGCCATTGACAAATACTAAATGCCAATGAATGCACAATACTATACCTTTGGAAGTCATCCACCCCTGGAAAATATCATATTGTCTGCACACCTCCAACAGTTGACCCTTTAGGCAGGGCCTTATGGACACAGAGAGTGCTCTAGCCTTTGACTTTCACTGGTTGGTAAGATGTGGGAATTCATTCAATGTTGCACAATCTATAGAGAAAGGTATGGCATGTAAATCCCAGAATGTCATTATTACACTGTATTTGGCACTCATCAACCCTATCATTGAGTGCAATGCCACCTTTGCTATCTAACTGCACAGGCATATCCGACAACTGTAACAGCCACGGAGGTGCCACAGTAAACCAATACACATTGTACATAACATGTCCTGTGCAGACCATGTCAAGGCTGTAACTGTGTATTCTGTCTCCTACATGCATTGGAGGGGAGGTGTATGGCTGCCAAACAGGGAGGTGTCAGATCCCACTGTGTACCTCCTGCATATCCAAGAAAAGACTAGCACGAGACTTACCTGTTCAACACAGCTACACCTTGACTGTGGTATAAATAGGACATGCTGGAGAGACAGATATGTAACCCAGACACTACACCCTATATGTAACAGGCTCCCCATCCATGTGAAGCACATGTCTGCTGTAATGCACATCATGTGCAAGTTACACAATGGAATGTGGAATGAGACAATCATAACTGGTTTAGGACAAATGCCTGCAATGGACATGGAGAAATTGTAGATGGTTCATCTCTTAGGCTACAGCTTGTAGATGTGTCAGCTCCCAAAACCCTGCTTACACTTATCAAGGGTACCAGACCTTGTCAGATATTAGGGATCCTAGTGGCTGAAAGAAGCCATTGTTCTTCTTAGCCTGTTATACACATATGAGCCTATGGAGCCATGCATCTATACTGCTTTACCTTTCTGAAGGCATTTTTCTTCTGTGCTGACATTCCATCCTGTGCTCTGGCATTTATGGGTTTACTGTACCTGTGTACCCTTAGGTGTGCCCTACACAATCTTTAGACTGAAACATAAACAGATCCATGAGACACCTTTCGTTGTGTAAGTATACAGCCATTACAACATCATCCAACATAATGTACACAAAATAATGTGGTTTACTCATTACAAATGGTAGCAAACAATATCTGTCAGTAACCAATACAAGTGACATGTCAAAGGCAACAATGGATGAAACAAATGCATAGTAATTTAGATAGTCACCTTGTGCATCAGGCAAATAGCTTCATTTCTCTGCATCAATAACAAGGATTACAGGGATGTGGCACAGGTATCAGCACTTCAACAGGGTGTTGTGTGGGGGTGCAAGAGGTCTAGTGAGGCCTAGGCTGACCCAATAGATTGGCAAGTGTGTGTGTGTGAGTCTGGAAGGGAAGCAGGCAAGATGGACCATGGAAATGTGCTGTGTGTGTCTGTAGGTGACCTGATTATGACAGTGGTGTGTGAGTGTCTGCATGAACACAGTCAAACTCAATGCTAGCCCTATGTGTCTGTATGTCTGACAGCTTTGAACCTTGCATGATAGAGCTGACAGTTCACTGTTTCCACCCACTAACAAGGGAACTGGCTCTGCCAGGAGTTACACCGGCACCACTATGCCCAACATCAGAAGTGAGGCTACTACCTGAGGGCAACTGCTGTCTGCTGAGAACGTGTCTTCCATGGGAACACCCAGGACCACAAGCCCCTGGTCTGCCATGTCTTAGTGTGGATAGCACACTCCCCTCTGGAGTGCTGGATGTACTGCCAGTACGGGCCCGTGATTGTGCATGGCCACATGGACTGTCAGCAGATGTAGCTGCTGACCTACATCCATGAGTCTGACACTCAACTCCAACCAGACGTTCCATCACAGACAATGTGCATTCTAAGAAAGATATTCTGTGATCTGTCTCAGACCAATGTCTTTCCACTGCATCAGTCAAATGATCCAGGGTATCCACAACACGGTGGAGGCAGTCACAGATGTCAGACTGTGCTGCATCCACAACCCTGAGCATTCATCTGGAGTTCCTTTCGGAACATGCCTGTGCTTCCATGACTGTTCTAAACATACACCATGTGACACATGATGAAACAGCTGCAACAGGTGGTGGAAGGAGAGCAGGCCTCCAATGAGCATCCCTATCCATCCACCTGTGTGGAACCTTGCAATCTCTTTGGCTATGGCCACTATTGGCACTCACTGCAGCCATAGTAGCCACACTTTCTTGTTCAATGTCCTCACCCTCTGACTGTCCAATATCTGTTGCCTCAGGTGACTGGGTATGTGTAGGCATACTAACTGTGTACCGTGATAAAGAGGGCAGAAGAGGGATGTAAACCTCTGTGACAGATTCACACCCTGCAACCCCCACCTGTGCCTCACTTTGGCCACCATCATCATGACATTCTGAAGAGACACTGACATAAGGTTGTGAAGGGGACAGAGACCAACCCTCCTGGTCACCAGTGATAAAAAGTGAAAAGAAGTACATTAATACTTGCACTACTATGCTCTGCAGTACTATCTTGTAAAATATGTTAAGCTGTATACAATGCTGACAGTATTACAGACTTGTTTAACCCCCAACCACATATACTAGGATATGAGGGCATCATTTTCTAACAAACATCTGTAGTTACTTGTAAATAAAAAGTTCTTTAATCAAAAATCCTATGAGCAACAATAATGTACACTATTGACATATGGCAAAACTTTGCACAGCTGACACATATGGCAGTCTGTAAAGTCCTGAAAACAGTGTCAGCTTTATCAGTGTGGTCACACATACAAGGCATAGGTATTACTCTAAACTGTGTTCAATTGGAAAATATCTGTGCAGTTGGCAATCATGTAGACAGTACATCAATCCAGCTGGCAGGATTTGGATGACACTTTAGCTATTACATTGCACTAAATCTACATCTCTAACAAAACAGTGTTGTGTTTACCAGAAGCAGAAGCATGGCCATGTCCGATTCCTAGCAGTTCTGTGAAAATTTGAGGGAGAGGTAATGTAAACAGCACCACGTGTTGCACTATAACGGGCAAATTTGTCCAAATATTCCACATTTACAGCAGCTACTATGTTAATTGGTATCTTGGTCACAATCTGAGCATGAGATTCAAACTGCAACTAACCTCCTCCCCCACAAAAAATACCTGACACCCACATAAAACTATGTACACCCTGACATACTGAATGTTACAACATTCCAGTACTGATCCAACTAAGCATACCTGGATGCTCCTCTTGCGTGGAAACAGTGGCATCCACATCCATGACATAGCATGTAATAGATGGCCGAGAGCTGTACTGTGTTCCTAGGTTGCCAGGAAGTCCTCAGTGGCTGACAGTGGTTGCTCCACCACAGGCCATCCACCAGTGACACCACAATCCCTGGCTACATCTGCTTCTCTTCTGCGTCCGGCATTGATCATATCAGTAGAATGGTGTCACACTTGCTTATATGGCCTGCTCTGGTGACCGATAGCATTCACATCACAAACCAGGTCAGCCCACAATACTGTCCACTCTTCCCTGTTTGGCCTCCTCATGGACAGTAGGAGGTGATGGTGTTGATGCAAGGCCTCCAGGATGATGTCATTTTCAGCATCTGTAAAAGGGCCTCTGCATTGGGGATACATATTTCCTGAAAGACAGCAAATTGGAAGCACATGTCAGGATCACTTAATTGGGAGTACAGTATGTAGAGATACAGAAATAATGGATGGCTACCAGTATTCACTGCTTGATTACACATCTCATATTCAACACTATACACTATGCAAACATAGTAAGGGTGTGAATGCAACTAGGATAGTACCAATAGGCAGCTAATCCTGTTTCTGCCATGACAGATATTGATGTATGATCACACACCCAACACAGGAGTCTATTTAAGTGTGGCCCCTAGGTGTAACCCCCCCTTATAATATATAAAAACAACAGTGCCAAACAAGTAGTATGAATGAAAATGTTCAGGACACTGGTGTAGCTAATTAACAAAAAGCATTCTACTCTTGGTACTCTAGTTCCTCTGTCATCTGGAGATCAATGACATGCCATCACTACAGTTCTAAGAAAGGCTTAATGGTCTAATCCCCATTCCCCCTCAGTACATTGAAAAATATGCATCATGCTGGAAGCAAAATGGTTATATACCTGATGGAGTACAATACTCCTCTGTTGAAAGGTACAGATATAGAAATGTTGTGCCAACGAGTTCACCCTGCGAAGTAACTCTCATACACAATGGTTCCTCTTGCTAGCTGCTTGCCTTTTTAACATGGATCTCTATTATCAAGTGATTGCCTCTGAACCAATCTGTGCTTCTGAAATGATAATTTCAGCCATCACAGCTGATTTGCAGTATAATCAGCCAATCCCATGCAACCATTGAACAAGATATAAGGCCTTGGTTTAGATTACAACCCCCTTCTCATATGTTGTGTTGGAAATTACGGGGGTATAGATACTATATCATGGCAGAGAGAATGTCTGTAGCAGCTACTGTTTACATACAAATGTGTGTGTTACAGGCTGAAGCTGAAGGTGATGTTGCAGGCAATAGGCATAGGCAGAGAGAGTGAACACTTTGCAGGACAACAAGCTTTAAGAGTAAGTGTGGGACCTGTGGCAGCTCTGTTGTATAAGCAGAGCCAGATTGAGGGTACCCCTCCCACTGGGAATTAAGGTACATATGTCAGCCAATGGTATCAGTAATACAATAAAAGGCAAAATGCTTGGTGTGTCCTAGAAAAAGGTAGGCGGTACATTAACCATAATGTCATGCAGTTGTACAACTGCCAAGTCATGTGTTATGTCATGGCAGTCCCCTGTTAAGAGTGTGCTGGCAACCATTGCATCTAGCTCAAACTCCATATATGTATGTTACCTGTGCAGCTGTTGTCTGTGATATCACCAGCAATTCATTCTGGGTTGCAGTCTGATATTACTGGGCCACAATTTCAGTACACACTTCAACATCCTCTGGGAATTCAGGCTAGTGCATGTTCTGACATTCTCTGCACTGTCTAGTGTTGTACTAGGCCTTATTCAGAGTGGTCCTATCTCTAGGCCTATTATTTAAATGCAGACATTCCAAGTGTACTGTTTTGGGTGGATAAATAGGTGACGAGACAGACATACATTTCACAATTTATAATGTTGATGTCCATATACATGTATTTTCATTGCTAGACGCAGCTGTAATTGAACCCAGGACCACGTGTACCAAAAAAGAAATGCTTTCAATGTATTTTACAGACTGAGCTACTGAGTCACTACTATAGCAGGTGTATTTTTACATGTTGTAGTTATCATTCCACAGTTATCTGCTGTTAAATACTGCACTTACATCTATTATTATGTGTATGGCTTTAGAGTGCTGTATTTATATACCAGAGTCCCAATTAAAATCCTATTTTCCATTAATGTTTTAAAAAGTGTTACATGTTGTACTTATAATTGCAGGGTTGCCTGCTATTAGATACCACGCTTACATCTAAGCTTGTGTGTGTGGCTTTATAGTGATGTATTTCTCTACTAGAATGCCAATTACAATACTATTTTTCTATTAATCTCTTAGCTGATTTGCACTGTGCGGCGTGATGAGCAACATAGCTTCAACACGCTTAATGATGGGAACTTGAGCATTACTATGTTTTGATTAAAACATGTGTGTTAATTAGCAGCTGTGTGGCTTGGTGGGTTGATCCACTGTTCTACAGCTGCAATGGTCCTGGGTGTGAAATAGGGTGCAAGCGTACTTTTTGAACGTGATTAATATTGTTTCAAAAGTATATATCAATATAACACTATTTAGTATAGCTAAGCAATGTGACACACCTCGCCATGCAAAAAATCTTTAAAGAAAAGAAAAATGGGGAGATAGGACACTGGTGAGATGGGGTTCAAGAAGGGGGAAAGCATAGCAAAAGGCAGGTAGGGATGTGCAAGGTGGGTGAAGGACAAAATCATAGCTATCCATTTCTTGAACAGCAACAACTGTGCACTTTCACAGATTTTTTTAGTGGAACTTTTACTGTCACCCCAGAGAGGGACAATGACAACATAAGTGACTTGTCAAGCCAATTCAACCAAATTAAGAATGTCCAGTGGACACGTGTGCGAAATGGAGAGCTATGTATGGGACAAAATTTTTTTCGGGACAGGTGACCATTTTTTTTAAGGTAAGAGTAGAATGTTGGGGAAGGGACATAGGTACATGTGGGGGAAGTAAGCTAGGAAGGTGAGGAAGCTTTTCAGACAGACAAGACAGCAGACAGGGTCAGTGTGTGACACAAGAGGGAAGTGAATGCCTTGGATGGGGAGGGTGTTGTGGAATCCCAGTCCCATAAGCATCACACATGGTAGCAGTGCTCAAGTCTTCACCCATGAGACTGTCAACACTGCTCTTTCACTGCCTCTGTGGTGGCAGTGGTGGATGCTGACATCCGAGGTGAGGCTGCCCCACCAGGATGGGCAGCATGCTCTCCATCCAACGTAGGCGTGCACTGACACTTCGTAACAGGAACCTACGCACCATACCTGGTTGTTCCTTATGGGTGACAAAATCCCCTCCACTTCTACTCCCAGAGGGGGCCTCAGTCCCAGCCTCTGGTGCAGAACTACCCAATGCCACAGGTAGTGCAGGAGCAGCCGAGAGGGCACCATGAGGCTGTGGCCCAGAAGTGCTGGGGTCCACTGCCATGGCCGGGGAAGCCAAGGTAGGTGGATCACCAGGAAAAGGCGTACCTTGTTGCACTGTAGTACATTAAATATAAACATATGGTAACAAAAGAAATAACCAAATAAATGTTAATATTAATATAAAAGAAGATAATATTGATTAATCAAAACACATATAAAGCAATATTATGAGGAACACAACAATAAATAACATTAAGGAAAGTATGTTATCAGCAAACCAGTATGAAATAAAACATAAGGCCAACATAACAGTTAGTTACAAATACTATATTAATATCAAATCATAATAATAAATAACATTACGAAATGAAAGAAGATAAGAGGTTGGGAGGGAGAGAAAAACATACCATTAATAACTCTGCAGGTAATATTACTACACAGACTACCAATACATACTTTTACAGATGTGCACTTTCAGTTGTAAGTACAGTGACTGCAATTCTTATATAGATGATGTTGCACGTACATACCTCTCAACCTGTTAGCACGGAATTGTATGGGCCAAGCACTAACAAAATCTGGTACTCAGACACAACTACAGGGAACTGTTTTATGTAGTCTACTCATGCATTAATACCAAGGTGTTCTGTCAACAGATTTGCCAATAGATTGCATTCCAAGTAATGTCATATATTTGCTAATCAAGGGCCAGTCATATTGGGCACTAGGCATTCCATTCTTCCAAAGCATGACAGTTGAGAGGTATGTTTATGTACATCTCAGCTGGTTGCCATGGGATTAGATCCCACAAGCAGTGACTGCAGGAATTATGTGTATTTTATTTCAATATCATGAATTCTCAAAACACTATTCTCCTTTATGCCTTTTATTGCAAAATTTTGTGTGAAATTCTAAATTTACACACATGCATAGATGTGCATGATATCACACTGGAAACCAAATGCAGTGAACACATGAATAATGAGCACTTTAGTTGAATGCAATACTTATCAAAGCACCATCTCCCTTTACACTCTAATGATGAATGTCATATGAAATCTGTTGACATAGCCATATACTCTGTTCATATACTGAGTGCTATGTACAGCGTATTTCTGGGAAATTATATGAACTAGGGGTGTGACACTTACTCTGGGTATTGCAATACATGCATATCTGAAATTTGATGATGCATTATTTCTTAGTTAATATGTAACAGTTGACTGGTGTCTAAATAGAACACACATGCAGTTTTGTTTGTGTCTGTAGGAAAAATGAAAACTTGTTTGAAAAGATTATTTATCAAAGCACAATCCTGTTTTAAACTTTATTGATAATGTTCCTTTAAATCTGGAATTTAGACATACAGATAGCAGTCCAGAACTTCAGTTACCTTACCCATCTACCGTGTTCATTGTCTGGGTGGAATATCGTGTATTATTTCAGACAGAATGAGCAGGCTTGAACCTTACTCTGGGTAATGTAATATATTTATTTCAGACAGTTTTGCTGGATTCCTTATTCATTAACATTTAATAGTTGACTAGTGTCAGATTAGAACACACATGCAGTGAATACAGGCATAGTGAACACTTGTTATTTGAAAATATTACATATAAAAGCACCAACAACCTTTAGAATTTATTGATTAATGTTGCTTCATGTCTGGCATGTAGACCATGGATAGCTGTGTAAGACGTCTAATAAATAATCCATATACCCTGTCCATTAATTGAGTGCCACCTAAAGCATATTTCAGACAATGAGCAGACTGGAACAGTGACTCTTAATATTGGTAAATCACAACATTAACTTATGTTTGGAAGCTATACTACACAGTACTGCATGTTTACCTGATTTAACTTGTTTTACCATTACAGGTAGGCAGTGATACATTACTAAACATGTTACATATCCCAGGTATGTCATACCTGACTGTTAAGACTGCAAACTCTGTAACTAATTTACTATAAGATTATGTTATGCATTAGGTTATTACTTTGATGTTTCCCTACTTACCACACTCTCGCTTCATCCTGGCCAGGCGCTCAGCATGGGACTGGGCATTGCGAGCCCTCTCATCTGCAGCTGTTAAAAGAGAAGCAAAGCATTATGCATACCAGATTTGCACAGATTTAGCTTGTGTATTTCTACAGTACTGGCAAGCATACTTACATATCTGTGGGTTCTGCCCAGCCCGAGCTTCTTGGACTCAGGTATCCAAAGTTCTCCTCTTCCTAAGCTTCAGGTCATTGTAGTGGTGATGACACTGCTCACCCATGTGGGGGATACCAGTAACACTGGTAAGTTCCTTAGCCTACCAATACCAAGCCTCAGACTTACATTCTGAGCCCTGGTAATCGCCCGGCAACTGCCCTGGTTCAAAGTTCTTAACCAGAAGTCCAACAAATACTTTGGACTTCTGCATATCCCACTTCTGTGCCCAAAAGCCTGCTCCCTCTCCAACACCATGAAGCATATTGACAGCCAGGTGAAAACTCCAATGAATGGTGTGAAATTCCCACCTATTGGCCTTTATATAGGCTTCATTTCTGCCCTTACTCATCATACTGTAACTTTCAAAAAAGTGCTGCATCGCTTAGCTTCACACAAACTCACACAAACCATTTCAGCTAAGCTGAGCATTGCGCAGACTTGCACAAGCCATGTTTAAGCATCAGTTAGCAATGTGCAAACAATGTAGAGCATTGACCATGTTTAAGTGGTACTTAGCATTGTGCAGCTTTTGTAAATGTACCATTTTTTAAATTTTAGATTAAACTGATGTTTTAGTCACCTGACACATTTTGACAGCAATAAATGTAAAACATATGACTGCTCAGAACCCAAACTCAGGACCTACTACACTGTAGGACATGACTCAACCTATCTAGCCAGTTGGATAGTACAGAGAAGCAGTAGATCTTCACATATACTACTAAGATGCCTGTTAGTGTTGTAAAGTGAAGCTGCGTGGATTTGTGCATTGCTAAACACAACACAACTGCAACAATTAAATATAGCCAGTTTCTATTTGTAGATATCTGATGGTGTTGCTAAGCACAGCACCGCTCTGTGCAAATAGGGATAGACAAAAAAAATGCAATTGATTGCAGCCAGTTTCTATTTGTAGATCTATAGCTGATGTCAGGTGTATATGTATAAGCACAGCTCGGTATTGCTAAGCATCATGCTGTACCACGCAAACAGGGAGAGACAAAAACAAGAAAAAAAACCTCAAATAAAATACAACTGATTAAATCCAGTTTCTATTTTTAGATATATACCAGATGTCAGGTGTATGTGTGTAAGTGGAGGTTGGCATTGCTAAGCACAGCACCGCACTGTGCAAACAAGACATAAAAATAAAAATAAAAAAAATAATGTCCTGTGCTTACCACCTATACAAATGTTTTCCGGACAGTCCACAAGTAAGGGACAGCTTCTACACTGCTGCTTGCATGGATTTAATATCCATTTTACTGTGATCTCCCTCTACAGTGTATCATAATTAATATGCATGGCATGCACTGGGGAGGAACCGTGGCCTTGTACACAGATACATTCTGCGTACACTCTACATGGAGCCTACATGGATTTTATTGAATCCTGGAAAATGTATTTTAGGGCACCAGACTCACTGTTCTGTGGAAACTCAGAAAAAACAGTACTGGAAGAACTGAATGTTGTTTACCCTAATATTTTTAAGAATGAATATTTCAGTATGCAAATGCATGAATTTGCCAAATGTAGATGACGAGACTGAATACACCCATGGAAAGAATGTGTAACATGACAGGTGAAGCAAAAAATGAATGGACAAGTATAATTACATCCATGGAAATTTCAGGGTAGGTATTGAATGAAAAGCATTCCATATTAACTTTGCAGATCTTTTAATGAACATTTGTTCATGACAGTGGTGAATGTATACATAAAATGGATGGCAGCAGTTTGTATATCTGAAATGACATTAAACGCTACAGTTAAGACTAAAAGGTTTCTTTGCTGCTCATGTGGTAACAGACTATATAGTTACAGATAATGCTATTTGATTAATGTCAGAAGAATGTTGCCATTTTTTTTCAACAAAAAACAGAATTTTCCATTATACTAAGTCACCCAGTTAATGACTGAGCAGAAAAGTGTGTTCAGATGTTTTAATGCTGGAATGAAGAATTTGTAAACACTAGGTTAAATGTTACTGATAAAATTTCAGTATTTCAGATTCAATACAAAACTGTTCTTTGATGACAGATGACTCACCTGCAGAAATATTCCTTAACAGACATGTCAGAATGAGGCTTGACCCAGTTAGACCAAACTTGAGTGTTCATAATAAGAAAGAAACATTATTTGTGAAGTTGCAGTGTAATAAACTTTCAAAGGAGACACTCTTTAATGAATTGAATTCATTCTACTTTTGAAACATAACCACAATTCCACATCTCTCAGCCTGACAGCTCTCAGAATCATAACAGGGACTAACAAATATCACTTGTACTTTGAGAGATCATAACACAATCCCTGGCATCGTAAGTACTCACATCTGAAATCCTAAATGCTGTTTATTACATGCAAAGTAATAGGGCAGCTCAAAACCAAATTATCTGAGTGTATATATATGCCAACTACATGGTTTTGTCACTTTGGGAAAGAGAGAACCCCCCCAAAAAAAGAATTAGCCCACAGCATTCTTATTAACACAAGTGACCAAGCAATTTCTACGATTATAGGTATCAAGGAGATAGGTGGCCATGGTGGTGCAGTGGTTAGAGTTGCCACCTCACAGCAAGAGGTTCTCTGGTTAGATTCTCGGCTGGGGTGCCTTCTGTGCGCAGTCTGAATGTCCTCCCTGAGGTTGCGTGGGTTTCCTCCCACATCCCAAAGATATGCTGTAGGTGGATTGGACACTCTAAATTGGCCCTAGGCATGAGTGTGTGTGCCTTCTGTGGAAGGCTGGGCACCGGGCTGGCAACTCGACACCATAAAATTCCACTGCGAATCATAAGCGGACAGTTGATTCACTGTGGCAACCCCTAACTGGGAAAAGCCAAAAGAAGAAGATAGATATCAAGGAGATACACAAAAGCATTGGAGAGGGTCCAGGTCATATTGCTCAATTTTTTCACCTATGCATAAATTCTCACTGTCAGGGGGAGGGATTGGTGTGTAAATATGCACTAAGGATGCACATGAAATTTTGCATCATTAAAATGATGACAGAATTTTATATTGTGCTGTCTACGATTTATGAAAATTAAACATAATATTATCCCTATTCTACATAAAAATACTCACGTCATCCCTGTTTACAAATCTATTCCATCTGAAGTGTGCACAGTTTGATAAAATGGGCCACTAAAACCTAGAAAAGAAAACAGAGTAAAACAAGCAAACAATTAAATAGCAAACCCAGCAATCCAAAGTCATTCTTTTGTTTAGAACATATATTTAAGCTGCAGCTGACAACTCATAAGGTAGCATTCACAGACTGGGGTTCACATTTTCATAGTGGTGGTCCTTGAAGAGTGGCACTACGTAGATATGCAAATCCTAGACTGTGAGCATGCATACGAAGATGCGTTTGAGTTACAGTAAATATGCTCCCCCTATCGCAAAAGCATAACATGCTTAACACATAAGTAATAGAAGGACAGCTACTACACTGTTAAGGTGCTTTACACATATGCATATGAGTTCATAGATATGAATCTATAATGAGCACATCTACATACAAAGTGTGTAAATAGCCCTGAACTTAGCCAATAAGCAGCAGTTTTCAGGGAAAATACAGAGATGCAAGGGGAGATTAGGTGGTGCTTCTGCATATCTGGACATTTTACTGAGGGGGTCATTTGGGGAAATGTTTCATTTTAGTGCTCGTGCATACCTGGACATATTAATGAAGGGGTCGATTGGATAAATATTCATTTCAGTGCTTGTGCATACTAAGGTAGGTTACTGAAGGGGTCGCTTGGGGTGAATGTTTCATTTTGGTGCTTGTGCATACTAGGTCATGTTACTGAAGGTATTGATTGGATAAGTGTCTCATTTTGGTGCTCATAAATACTTGATCATGTTACTGAAGAGGTTGCTTGAGTAAATGTTTCATTTTGGTGCTTGAGCATACTAGGGCATGTTACCGAAGGGGTCTCTTGGATGAATGTTGCATTTTGGTGCTTATGCGTACCTGGACATGATATTGAAGGGGTTTCTTGGGTGAATGTTTAATTTTGGTGCTTGTACATACTAGGGCATTTTACTGAAAGGGTCGCTTGGGTGAATGCTTCATTTTTGTGCTTACGCGTACAAGGACATGTTACTGAAAGGGTCACTTCAGAAAATAATTAATTTGTGTCTCAGGAAGTGCTTGTGCATACATGGTCAGACTGCTGAAGTGATCACTGAGCAAAATAATTTATTGTGTTATTTTAGTGCTTGTGCATACTTAATACAAATTAACGACGGGGTTGCCGTGGGATATAATTCATTTTTTTGTCAGGGAAGTGCTCGTGCATGCCTGGACAAACTACTGAAGGGATGGCTGGGGGCAAGTTCGCAGACTGTAACTTCAATATAAAAAGGTGAAGCATCACATTTAACATGGGATGTGTGTACCGTGCAAATGTCAGACTATGAATTGCAAAACTACCTCATTAGCATACCACACTTTATAACATTTCTCATTTGCATTTCATTATTATTAAGGCCTTTTGCATTAGTGTAAATTGGGTCTATGAATCTCGCCTTTGATGTGCTCATTCATAAACATCAGGAATACCCCAATTATTCTTGCGCAAGCAACTATGACTACTGGCCATATTCTAAATGGTGTACATGCTACAGTGCAAGGTTAGGTCCAAGTCTAAAGAACCACAAGTGACAGTAAGAAAGTAAATATGTGGAAGTGATGGGAGTTTAATATTGTCCTGGAAAGCCAAATTAGATTTTTGTCTATGTTCTGAGTTTCAAAAAACATTATTTTAACAATTATAAAGTCACATGTTGCAGTTACATTTTATTAATATTAATATTATGTAGAAGTTGATACAGTTAAAACAGAGAAACATCCCAATAAATCCCTAAATTCTCATTTCTATTTTTCCCAGCAGGCAAATCATCCCATTAAAAAAGGAAGAGTGTTGAAAATTTTAATAGTAAGAGGAGAAACTCACATATGCAACTTAGTTATGGACAAATAAAAACAAGGCTGATCATCTACAAAGTATAAGACTGAAATTCTTCAAAATACAATATGAGTGTTCCTCAGAAGTTATATTTGGAATGACTGTCTTAATATAGTTGATGGAATTTGATCTGATTACTGCACCTACAATCTAAGTTAAACATGTTACTCAATGGACTTCCTGAAAGAGATTTCATTGTCAAAATATTACGCATATGGACTTAATTATTCAATTGCATACAAAGTCTACTAAATTTGGAAAAAAAAGGTTTTAGAATGGCGATCAACAGGGAAATATTTCATATAATAACTAGTCCTAATTTTGATGCTGAACTTTTTTTTTACCCAGTGGACTTTTTAAAAGGACATGCCTCTCTGATTCTGTTAATTATAACTATGCAAAGGATAGCAGTTATACCACATTTTTGGTCCCATAATTCTGATTTCTTTTTGTTGGCCTCCTTTTCTGAATGTTTGCCATTTAACATTTTTAATAACCTATTTACATTCTTCTGTATTTAAAATGAAAACAGACACTTTCTGTGTTACATGCTATGTGTTAAGTTTTGAATTTTCCAATAAAATATTTTTGACAGAAAAAAGAGAGATGGGTATCCTAGGCTGTTAAAATGTTATCACATACCTTAGTTTTCCATAACTTTTGTTTCAAACTTGCCAGCAAATTAAAATCTCAAAATAATAGAGCCATACTTCAGAATCAGAACACAGCAGTGTTAATTTTTCTTTGGGAAAGAAGGAAGTGTCAAGAACAGCCACAGTTAGTGCTAGGGCATTATTCCTATGACAAAGGCAAGGAAAACTAGTTAAGAGGGAGATAAAATACCTTATAGTCACAAACAAATGTCTCAGTGGCGATTCTAACTTTAGTAAAGATTGTGTGCACTTCCTTATCTTGACTATGGAATACATTACAAAACCCTTTCCCCAGACTCCCAATAAATTCCAATATTACAGAGGTGGTACCACCTCACCACTATATCCCCCCATCTTCTTATGCCACCATATTTCATTCTTCTGCCGTCTCAGCTAAACAAACAAAATCCTTTCTCTTTGCACCTCATTCTTCTTGTGCCCAAGTCAGCAGACTCCATACTACTTTCCTTAAACTGAAGCTAAAAAACATTGTACCCCCTTATCATATATTTAACCTTTCTAACAAAGTGGTCAGTACCTAGTGCATTTAAACTTTCATTTGTCATTCCACTTCCCGATGTTACTCTTCCTTAGAACCAAAGGACAGCAGACCTAGTTCTAATTTGTGTCTAGTCACAAAAATTTTGTTTTTTTATATAAACATCTATTACCATATATAAATTCCTATGGCCTCTTGCATGATGAGCAGCATGGCTTCAAAAATTCCTTTAGTACAATGCTAGCACTAACTACTGCTACTGACACCATTTATAAAAATGTGAATGAAGGCCTCACAACAGAAGGCATTTTCATTGATATGATGAGGTCATTTGAAACAATGCATCATGACCTACTACTTCATAAATTGTATAAACTACATTTGCCAGATGATACAGTTATGTAATCTCAAAACTATCTAAAAGAAAGAACCTTTCAAATGTATTCCACCAACTTATTCTCAGACATGGATGTATTCAGCACAGGTATACCTTAAGGCTCCATATGAGGCCTACTCCTTTTTTCCCTTAAGCCTAAGCTTAACCTTATAATTTATGTAAATGGTATATTTATTTCTGGATCCAGGAAAATGTATCAGAACCTAAATAATAAACTTTAAGCAGACTTCTCTGAATTATATAATTGGCTCCAGGACAACAATTCTTGTTGAATGAAAAAAAAAGTAATGTTATGTATTTAGCAACCCCTCAGAAACTTGCCTCAGTTTCACTTTTAATCCTTACATACTTTAAGGGAAACATCATCCCTAACACTGTAAAACAAAGGTATCACAGCCTTACACTGTATCCCTCACTTAACTTTTCAATACATACTGGTAACGTCACTACTAAAGATCTATCTCAACTCAAATTATGCTATTGGGTCTCTCAGCTACTTTCACCTACTGCACATGCAGCTATATCCAAAAAGTACTTAAATTCCAAATTGGAAAATGTCCTGCCCGTGTTATGCCTACAATCCTCCCATTACAATCATAAATTGCAAGTTGCAAAAACCAAGATAAGCAGATTTGTTTTCTGGCAGATATGAGCAGGCATCATTGTGACAAGCTAAAAAACGTCACCTGGGTATGCATTGCTCACAGGGACATTCTTCACCATAGTATTTTGATAACCAAAAATCTTCATCTTCTGTACTATACCCCTATTAAACAAATTATTTTTACTAGGAAAATTTTTAATCTATAAGAAATAGCAAGACCAACATTCCTACTGTGTCTTACCCTAAACTCAAAACTACAATAGGAAAATCAGTCTTGTCCAAACCAAGAACCACACTATGGATTCACCTACCTAGTAATGTCAAAAGCATATGCTAGAATTTTTCAAACCATCTTTGAATAAATACAAACACAGGTTTTGTACACATCTTTCCACAATCCTGGCTAAAAGAGTTGTACTTCACTCTTTGAAGAGACTACAGTGTTATAAGCTTTATATTGCTTTATATTGTTACAGGGCAATTCACTAGTTATACATCTGTATAGCATTAAAACTATGCACACACACACACACACACACACACACACACATATATATATATATATATATATATATATATATATATAAATATGTATATATATATATATATATATATATATATATATATATATATAATTCATGTTTCTGCATTTGCTCAAAACATGTTATGCTTCTTTATTGCATCTGTCTGTGTGTGTTTTTTTTTATATATTAACAATGCAATTTAATACAATTGTATATTCTCCAATTTTCTTTTGTACTTGTATCACCTTTGTGTATGTACTTCAGTGCACAGGTCATGACTGAACAGGTTAAGGTTAGGCAGGTCTAAAGTAAAGTCATTGATAAAAAGGGAAAAAGGTATTTCATCTATTATGGGTCCTTGAGGCAAGCTGGTGCTGAATCCATCCTTGTCTGATAACTGATTGGCAGCCACCCATGTCTAAGAAGGAGTTGTTGGAATACATTTGAAAGGTTCTTTCTTTTAAATATTGTTGTAACCATAGCATTGTGTCACCCACCCAGTAAAAATGAATATAAATAAATAAATCTTCTTACCGTCAACCAACATACTAGAACCTGTTCTTTTTAGACATATAGAAAATACTAGGTCAATGTAGAAGAAGAAAACACTTTTTTACCAAGCTTACCCAAAACCTCTCCCAGTTTGTCAGAATGGGCAAGGCTGGCAGTTAAAAGAAGCTGGTTGAAGCTGACTTTAACAGGAAAATTACTGCGGAATCTGCCCTGGGATTAGGAAAAATATACCTATGGTAGTGTAGCACTTTATGCAATTCATCAGATTTTTTTGTGAGCTGATGTCTGACTCTCAGGAAGAGAGTAGGTTATAAAACAGTATTCTCTAAGGCAGGCAAAAAAGAAGGGACAGTTGTAAGTTGAAAAAATCCAACTGTAATAAATCATATCTTTGCTGAGATTCAGATATCTTTTTGGTCCCACTGAAAAATGTCCCTTAGATTGGCAAGAACATTAGAAAAAGACCATGCTTCAGGAGGATAATATGAGGAAGAACTTTCTTCAGAATGAGAATCTCCATCCTGTAGTGAGGGTATATGAGAAGCTTAGTCCCACTCCAAATCCTGTCCCTCAGACTGGGAATCCAGTTCTTGATAAGGAATAAATAGTTTTCTTCCTCTTCTGAGGGGAATAATCATCACTCAGGAACTGAAATGGTCTCAACAATCCTTTTACCAAACCCAGTCAGTTATCTGCTCTAGATGAGTCAAAATGTTTGGATTTATGCTTTCTTTTACTAGGAGACCTACCTGCAAGAAATGCTCAGTTGGATGGAAGGTCCCTCATTTGGGGAAGAGGCTCCTCACTGTGGCTTTATAAAGAAGTAACCCTCCCCCAGTACCTTCTCGAAAGCCTGGTATGGTGTTTTTCCCTTCCTTGGCAAGTACAACTGTATAGTTGTGGAGGGTATGCCTGACTCCCATAGTGACATCTGAGGAGCAACATCAAACAACATCGGGGGGACCAGAAGAAAAAGATGAGCACTCTGAGGAACAACTTACGGCCGCATCAGTCTCCTATCAGTGCCTGAGGCAAGAAGGAGGCTGGCTTGAATACTAAACCCTCTCAGGCAATTAAAACAATAAAAGATTTTTCTTCTTGTGGATTGGGGAAAGAGTGATAACATTTGCGGGACCCAGATCCATGTCGTAGCCATGAACAGAGTCCCACAGGTGGATAGTAAAGCCAAGAAGAGTCAGGGAAACCTTCTGACAAAGGAGGTAATTACTGAGGTAAATATTTTTCTCACAACCACTTAATACACTTGCCCTATCCCCTCACAATAATGTGTAATCAGTACATTTTTCTCCACATAATTCACTCAAATTCCCCAAAACATTAGAGAATCCTTTCCAGGACTCAGGACTGGATTACATCTGAAAATGGTGTCTGGTAAATGTTCAACAGAGCTATGAAGGGTCGGTTACAAGTTTTGACAGAAAAGTATACATATATTTTGGAAAAAAATCAACAACTGTTCACTATGTATAAGCCCCACAGAAAGTTCTAAGGTAAATTATAGTTAGTTTATGAAGTAAAAAAAATATACTCAGTAATTCCTTTAGAACATTCCTAGAAAAAACACTCAAGCTCTGAGGTAAAATTTATTTGAGTCAAGTAAATTGGCAGAGATGCCCTAAAATAAATCACTAAACAAAAAACACTTTTAAATAAATAAATGTGTGAAAGGTAATCCTCAGTGGGAAACTTATCTGCCAAGCTTAAAGGAATCTCTAGAAAACCATTGATCTACCAAAGTTCATGGAGTTGTGCAGTCTTCAGCAACTAGAAAGTATTTCTCACCCTAAACACTTTTTTTTCTACATCCCCCATGCTTTATCAGTGGTTAGGATATGTACAAGGAACTCTGAAACTTTGGAAAGCTGACCAACTGGGACAGTCCTTGACAGGACATCCCATATTGCTAAAGGCTACTGTACCAGTGATCTGATGATGAATATCAACTATTGACTTGAGTTCATAGGTTAGTATTAGGCTAAATGTCCTTGTGGGTCATTATAAGCCTAGCCAACTATTTCTTTTGAGAATCAAACCCTGCATCTTCTGTCTTTAAGGTAAACACCTTAACCATTATGGCAACTACCAACAAATTCAGTCCAAATGCTTTGTTTCTATGAGCCCCAAGATTGGAAGGTGAAGCAGAGGCCCTGATGACATTTGAACTTATGACCCATGGTTTACTAGACCAGTGCTCTAACCCCTGAACTACAAGTGCGTATGAGTGAAATCAAAGCAACCACCCCCACTGTAAGAACGGATTTCCTCTATACCCCATGTAAACTATCATAACCAACACCAAAAATCCTGTATCTTAGGGAAATGGAGCAATTTTCTGATACAGCACTTAAATTTGACATGCAGATTTTACTTCATAAAACCCACCTTTGACAACCTCAAGACAACTGAATAAATAACTAGGAAGCATAATTATTTAAAATATTTAAAAAGTTTAGCTACAGACCCTCTGATGCTGAACTACTGAAGCTCTAAACTTTTATCAACTTCTTATGAGACAGTAAAAGATATATTTTACAACCGTTTATTTTCCTTTTTTTTTGATGTTCTGATACAGTCCTAGAATAATGAAGATCTTGTGCCATATGAGTACCACTGAAAGCTAGAACAAGGAATTTACATTTAGATAGTATAAGGAAAAGAAATGTTGCATAGTAAATAATCCCTATTATTTATTTAGCTATATTACTACAAAGTGCGCAACTAAAAAATGTGTGAGTGGGTCGTGTGTGTGTGTGTGTGTGTGTGTGTGTGTGTGTGTGTGTGTGTGTGTGAGAGAGAGAGTGAAGGTGTGTGTATGCGCGCGCGTGTGTCTGCACATTCTGTGATGCTGAACTACTGAAGCTCTAAAATTTTATCAGCTTCTTGTGATACAGTAAAGATGCATTTTACTACTGTTTATTTTCCTTATTTTTTGATGTTCTGATACAGTCCTATAATAATGAAGATCTTGTGGCATATGAGTACCGCTGAGAGCTAAAACCAGGAATTTACATTTAGACAGTATAAGGAAAAGAAATGTTGCATAGTAAATAAACCCTATTATTTATTTAACTATATTGCTACAAAGTGTGCAACTAAAAAGTGTGTGAGTGGGGGCATGTGTGTGTGTGTGTGTGTGTGTGTGTGTGTGTGTGTGTGTGTGTGTGTGTGTGTGTGTGTGTGTGTGTGTGTGTGTGTGTGTGTGTGTGTATGTTGTAGGGGTACAAATGTACCTGAATGAAAGAGAGGGAGAGTGTGTGTGTGTGGGGGGGGTGTATGTGTGTGTATGTGTTCCTGAGCACTCATATGTGTGTATATTTGTACATGTGTATATAGCTATATGGCTCTCTGTATGTATCAAAGATACACTGAAATCAAAATTATGAGGTATACTTGCTTTCACAATCTATTTTGTAGCACCAGAATTCTGAGATACCATCCAAAGCTTTTTGTTGTAGTATACATTTATGTGTAACTATGTTATGCAATCATTCAAAATATAAAAAATATATACACTTGCATTAGTTTTCATTGTATTAAATGGACAGGAGTCACCATACTGCTGCTTATCAAATCAGTAGATAACCCTCAAAATGGAGTCAGCATGCTGGTTTATCAAACAGACTGACATCTAATCTCAACATACCTACAATTCTCCTCTGGTATGTTTCACACTCAGTACCAGTAAATGCAATGTGTCACAGAAAATGGTATATTTGTACCCTAAGCAGCTAGATATAATAGCAAAAGTGTGTATTCTTCCAATATAAAATGTGCTCTTCAGTTATTCACTTGCTAACTCAGTCCTGAATATTTTCTGCTTACTTTTCGGTAGTCTGCATTGTAGCTATAATACAGTTGATTAAGGAAGATTTTTAACTGGGCTGAAACAATGCAACTGCTTTTCTAATCTTTTAATAAGTTTACAAATAGTATTTGAAAAATGTAGTTTCCTGTAGATTTAATAACCTGTCAGTGACTACTGTATTAAAATATTCTAAACAGTAATACAATCTTAAGGGCATAAGCTGTCAAAAGTATATTATAGTATAATCACAATGTAGCAGGATAAAAAAACAGTTTCCAGCTGAAATAATATTCATGGTCATCTCTGATGAAAGCAATATTTGCTATCTGGACTTGAAATCAAAACTAAATGAGTAACAGTTTATAATAATAAATATGTCTCAATATTACTTGCTGTGAACCTACTTCCACTGACTACATGAATGCCAAATATTGCATTTAATTTCTCCCTTTAAATAATTTTAGTATTTATATAATGTTTTCTGATTGTATGAAACCCACAAGACATAAAGACATGCTTTCAGAGAAAAGCTGGGGAAATGGATTTGGTTAAGTGACTTGTATAAAATTATAGAATATGAGGGGAAGCTCTTAAAATCAAACACTGCATCACAGTCTGTAACACAATCACATTGTCACCTCAACCACTACAATTAAAAAAAATGACTGAGATCAGGGCCATTATGTACTACTGTTTCTTGTAACATCAGTTTTACTACTTGTATAGTTTCTCTTTCAATGCTTTGTCTAATATTTTTTCCATATTAAATCGAGTGAATACTTAGCTTGGCTTTTTCATTCATCTTTTTGGAGCAGCAGCTGAAATAAATCAGAAGTAACAATGCCCCATCTAGTGGGTAATTGCACTAACATTTACCATTTTGTTTATAATAACATTGAAATGTTTTGTAAAATACTGTATAGTATTATCTTGCCTTAAAAAATAACCTCTGTGGTAATAAAATATCTCTTCATTTATCAATCATAATCAAACAACTTATGAGTGTATGAAGTTTACCTACTGAGAGTGAGTTTCAATTATTTTCCTTTGCTTATACAACTGTCCCAATTCATAGCTCAGTCTGTTGTTTTTTTTTTCTTACTATAAACCACACATAGCCTCCCGGAATATTCCCTGCAGTGCGTGCTCTAGGTTAGGTCAGGCAACTACTGTAAAAGGCACAGTTACTGCTGTGCTATTATTGACTAGGACTGTGGTAGTAACTATGTTGTCTCTATAACACGTGGCTCGTTATAATTTCTTATGCTGACAACTTGCTAAGAAAGTAGGACATCAAAACATATGCAGATCAATATGCAATAAACTGTCATCTGATGTCACATGGAAAATGTGCGAATTAAATGCAAGCCTTTCCTGTAGCAGAAGCGCGCGCGCATGTGTGTGTGTGTGTGTGTGTGTGTGTGTGCTCGCTCATGTGCATATGTGTGCACTCATGCGCATGTGTGCATACATCTCTCTTTCTCTCTCTCTTTTGTGTGTGTGCATATAACTCTCTCTCTCTCTCTCTCGATATATACATATATCTATATATATATATATATATATATATATATATATATGTATGTGCTTAACAAAATTTCCATTTCCCTATTAGCTTCTGTACTTTTACAAGTTTAGTTTCCTGCTTGCAAAGATCTTAACTATTTCAGGCTCATTAACTGGAACAGTATAAAATGTACTCTGTACATACCTAATACATTATTTCCATTCTTTGCACTTGCTCATATTTTGCTGTTTTTGAACTACTGCCCCAAAAATGCCCTTAAGGTCTGGTTTTCCAGTGCATGCCTATCATGTGACTGTCATATACACCCTCATATATTGTCGTATGAGAGTGGCAACATCTGGGTAACCATAGCCCAGATAACTCATCCTGTGTCCTGCAGTAGCCTTTTTCTGTATTTGCCTTGTAGTTTTTGCTGTTCGGAAGTACAGAAAAACATTAGCTTGTATATAAACACAAGTACAGCTGTGCTGTCAACAAAGCACATCTGTGAGAAACCCTTAACACAATAAGGCTACCTTTGTTTGACTTCAAATTAAAGCAATAAACAGTTCCACATCCTGCCCAGCAGAAAACATTCAGCCATTACTTACTACACATCTTTGAGGCCAGGTACTGATAATCAAACACAGGTGGTCAGATATGCAGAGCAGCACCCTATCCCCTTGCAAATAGACTGGCAACAGACATGCAAATACTTGTTTTTAATATTGCTAAGACTGTCCTCTCATCTCTGACTTTTTTTTTCCATTATGAGTTCTTCACTAAAGGCAGCCTTTAATCTGCCAATATCTTTTCAGTTTATGTCTCTGTGGTAAAAAATAACTTATTCCCATTGAGACTTCCATAACTAGAGATGGAATCAATCAAATGTCTAATATATTCCTCCTTTCAAATTCATGTACGTGTACCATTGCAAAGTGTTTATTCTCATACATGGTTGAGTTACCTACAGAAAAAAGGTTCCTTGGTTTTACATAGCTCTCTTATTCTGTCACAAATCTCCAGCTTCCCAGTAATGCCAAGTGTGCCAAAATCAAAACCACCAATGCAGAAAAATGAAAATGGAGCCCATCAGGTAGCCAAATGCCATGAAAGTACTAACATCAAAAGGAACAGCAGCTAGAAAAGTTTAACTCAGATTTAAACAATTTTTACTGCTAATTGTTTACAAAATAAAGACAAAATATTGTGTTTGTATTTGTTTTGAATTTCCTGTTACAGCTTCTAAATGTGCAATAATTTCACAGACCTGAAACTTTTGGTCATGCATAAACATTATTTATGAAGAACCAAGAAATAATTAGAATCCATACTTGATGTACTCTATTTATACTCTGGTTATTGTGAAAAAAATGAAATTTGCTCTAGGAAATACTGCCTCAAGACATTAGCTTTGTTTACACTGGTGGTTAAGTAGGCATAGCACAAATGTAGTCCAAGGCATAGAGATAATTTGTGCACCCCTGTGTGTGTGTTTGTGTATATGTGTGTTTGGGGGGGGGCTTATGAGTGCTTCCATATGCATGTGCATGTGCGTGTGTGTGCGTGTGCGTGTGTGTGTGTGTGTGTGTGTGTGTGTGTGTGTGTGTGTGTGCATGTGTTGGTGTGTGTGTGTGCATGTATGTGTTTCTGCGTGCACATGCACAGAAGTCTTTCAGACTGAGAGGATATGAGAAATTCTGTCTAACTGATTCACTAAACTTTTACAAGGGCAGAAGTTAGTTTACACTGGAATGTTGAATTGAGAAGTGAGTTGAGGCAGATAGATAAAATTTGTAAAAATTAAAATGCATTACACTGATGGTCTCCCTCCCCTGTGCAAAATTAATTGATTTGTAAACAATGTTATGACAGCTTACTAATTAATGCATGGTATTTAGGGTTTCAGGAGATGTACTTATAACTATCCAGAATAATATTTCCCCAGTGATGGATTTGTCAGCAAAAGGAGGTACATAGAATATCATTGTACATATATGCTAGCATTAAATATAGTTACCAGGATTTGATGTTTGGTATTTCAGTGGGATACGTGGAAAGATTAAAGGGTAGATTCCAAAACAGTGTAAGTCTGCCTTAACTACAAAAGACGTACTCTCGGTGTAAGTGACTTACTTCTGTGTAAGGCCTATCTATAATGAGGCTTACTACGGGCACTAGATTCCAAATCACCTGCTCTAAGCCTGCTATCAGTGTAAGTGGTCATTTACACTGAGAGCAAGTCTTTTGGAATTGGGTCTAAATGTTTTTGAATATATAATGGCTACACCATATACTCTTTAGTTTGTGCAATCTTTATAGATTATGTCAAAGCCAGGAGGTATTATTTTTTCATATTTTAAGTGAGATTTAAACTAGGTTTCTGGTATGGTGATTATGTGAAGGGCGTCCATCTATACCGGTCTGTCATTTTATACCTGATACTAAAGGCATGTATATGATGTATTTCATTCTGGTAGGGTTGTTCTTAATGTATTGTACTATGCATGCATGGTAGGTCCTGAGTTAGGGAAAATGTCCCTATATTTCAGAAGTAATTTGTGTTTAGATTTAAGTTCGTGATTGAATTTCTGCAATAAGGTTTGGAAAAATCAAGTTTGTTTAATTGAAGATGTTTATATTTTGTTGGTGGATATTTTAGAATTAGTGTGTCAGTTGTGTTGTATCTGAATATTTGAGGGTTTATTGCTGTTGTTAGCTGTTTTTAGGCTGAGTTCTTATGCAGAAATGTGAGGTTAAAAGTAGTATGCTTTATTAACTGGGAGTGTGAGAGACAGTGAACAAATGCATACTGAACATGTAAGAGGGAAAGACTAACGCAAAGAAGAAAAGTAATTAAGATTATATGCTTTATTAGTTTGTACAGATAATATGTATAACTAGGTAGTTTTTGTTTTGTCATCCTCCTGGAATGGATGCTGCTTGCTTTTCTGTAGTGTAATGGGGGGTTGGGGGTTATAGTGTTGTTCACTGGTAAGTTGATTGCCAGTCTGCTTATGTTTTGTTAGCCTATTACTTTATTGTTATTTTATTAGTTATTAAGATATGTTGTGTACATAATGTGTGCATAATGAGGTAAGGAGATGTGCTTAATGTGAATGCTATTGAAGGAAATATTGGAAATATGGTGTATATGTACTGAGAAGAGAACTAGGCATGTCAGTGAACATTTTTGGTAGTCTTATTTAGGCATAAAATAGGGTGGTACATTGATTAATTGAAGTCTAGTAGTGCGGAGCACTCCACTGGATTAAATTTTATATGTTAGGCTAACAGCTGCTCAAAACAGTCATGGCATAACTGTTATAACTGTGTACTTAATGGTGCATTGATAAAGATCCTAGAATTTATTTTTTTCAGTGTCTTGTTATATATGCATGGTATGTATCCTACTGCTGTGGTATTTAACATTGGTAAAATAAAGGGCATATTTAAGATAATAAGTATGATAATAGGCATTATTAAAAAGAAAGACTGAAGCTTATATTTTCACTTTCAATGGATCGCGAATATTGTGTGGGTTTAATATTGCCAGAGTGTTAAAGCAGTAATATTATATGTAGAATGTGAGCCCTTGTAGAGGGTGGCTTTGAAACTGAAGAGGAAAAAGAATGAAAATGAAAGAGTACTGCAGAGAAATGGATGCATTTTATGATAACATTGTGGCTGCTACGAGGAAAAGAGGGATTAAAACAGATTAGATACATAGTAATGGGGTACTTCCCCTAAATTGTAGTTGAAATAATTGTTAAGGGATAAAATATAAATGCATATATTTACATTAAGGATTTCATGGAATAAAGACAAAGAAAACTGCCTGATCTGAGGGAAAGTCTGATGACACTGTGCATAAATATCATGTGAAAGAAGGCTTGGTATGCCATAGAGTAACTCTCTGCAATTTGTAAAACCAGTGCAAAAAAGGAGTTAGACAGGCATCATACTGTGTGTATAAAGTACATATAGAAATCACCCCCTCCATGAATGCACACCATTCACAAAAACACAAACATTTGGAGTACCACTGGTCTCATTGTGGTAACCCACTAGAATACAGCCATGTTCAACAAGCTGCTTCTCCCTCTGATAGTACATCTGTTCCCACCCCTGTTAATATGCTGTTAAGCTGACAGAACTGAGCAATATACTAACACTGTTAAAATAAGAAAAATAAGAAAAAGCTCTTCTGCACAGTAGGAAGCATCCTACTGGCAACAAAGTCTCCTCTGATGCAGGCAAACCTACTGTCACAGTTCAACTTGTCCCACCCCCTTCCACTGATGACATCAGTCAACCACTAATAAAAGTCACACACCACAAGATCCCCTCATTACCATAATATAGTAAGGACTTCCAGTCTTCCATATTGTCTAAGGACTGACAGTTTTTTTATGAATCTCTCCTAAACAAGGTGGTAGATTACAAGACTTTAATGACAGGTAGCTCACTAAAATATAAAATACCCGATTAAGATGCCTGACACTGTTATGCTATCTAGCTATACAACAATATCATTTATTTGTTTATTTATTTATTTATTTATTTTATGCAGGATGATTTACTTAAAGAAATGGTGGTGCAGATTGAGCCAGAAAATGAAGGAGATGTTTCCTTGGGAGACATTATAGAGAAAATAAAAGGCAAAAGTGGAGTAGCAGAAAATAAGGCAGAAGAAAATGAAAAATGGAAGTACGTGGTAAGGATTCAAAGTAAAGAAGACAAAGAAATGTACAGTATGAAGTGTGGGCAATTTAATATCTCCTTTGGGTGTAAAAGCAGATGAGGCAAGAGCATTTATTCTTACTAAAAAAGAGACATTTTGTAACATTATATCTGAGAGAGTTTTTTTTTCAATGAAAATTTTTCCTGGAGAATATGAAAAAAAGAAATACTGTAACCAATGGAATCTTTATGTGATAAAAGCATTTAACAGGGAAACAAAAAAGAAAATTTGTGTACAATTTTGAACAGAGGAAGAAAGAGAGACTTCAAAAGGACATTTGAAAACTTCATGTAAAGACGTACTGGACATTGCAAACGTTTATGACAAAAGTGGTTTATGGACTAGTGGCTGGGATTGTAATATTGTGTTAAAAATAGAAAGAGAAAAATAATTAAATACTAAGCATGATAATTGTGCAGGGGAACAGGGGTGTTGTAAAATACTAGGGACAACCCAAAACATGTTTTTTTTTTGTGTGTGGAAAGTAACTGTGACAAAAGAAAATGTTATATTTGTGGGGAAATGGGACATGATACAAAAATGTGTAATAAAATGTTATAAATTTAACAAAAGTAGACATTTATGGATGGATTGCAAAAATGAAAATAAGAGTAAGAAAAAAGAAAGAGGAAAAAATGAACAAAGAGAAGAAATTTTAGAAGTAATAGAAATAGAAGAAAAAAATAGATGAGAAAAAATAATAAAGAGGACATAGAAGAAGGTTCTGAAATAAGTAATGAAGAAGAAAAAGACATAAAATGGGATGTAGTAAAAGAAAAAAAAAGAATTCTGTTGGTAAAAGACAGAAATAGAAAATGTAAAGGGATAAGTACAAAATAAAAAAAGAAAGGAAATAAATGAAAAATAATATCTACAGCTAATGACTAGGGGTTAGTATAATGGTTAAAGTGTTTGATTCACTAACGCAAGGTACAGTGTCTGATTCTCACCTTTGAGAAAGAAATTAACCAGGCTTAGAATGGCCTATTAAGAAAGCTACTATAGTAATTAGCTATGAGCTTATGAAACCAAGAATCTAAGAAAAAAGAAACTGAAAATATTACAGTGCTTTCTGTAAAAGTGAATACTATTAAGAATATAGTAAGAAGAATAGGGATTTTGGAATAGTGCAATACATGTGTTGTAGATATAGTTATATTAGATGACACAATATTTTTAACAAATGAAGAAGATTACAAACAGAGAAACTACGCGGATGAAAGAATCTGGAATTTGGGAAATGAGAGATGTTCTAGAATAGATGTATTCTATAGAAATACAGTAAAGATAACCAATGTAACTTTAGTAAAAATGGTAGAATTAACCATTGTGGATTTAAAATGTAAAGAACAAGTATATAAAATTATAACATTACATGCTTATGCTAACTGTAAAAATGGAAATTTTATTTCATCAGATTTTAGACTATGTAGTGATAAATATGAGTATGATAATAATAGGAGACTTTAATTGTGATTTAAGAGGCAAGTATAAAAATAAGGACATGATATAAGAAAAATGTTAGAAGTTATAAGATGTGATAAGTTAAAACTTTGGGACAGAAATTCATGGACTTATAAAAGGGGAACTATAACAGATTATTTTATAGTATTAGAAGGTTCTGTTATAGGATAAGGGGTGGTAGTTGAAACACAATTTTCTGATCATCTTGCAATATAGCTAGAGATAAAGGAAAACAAGGCATGTATACAAATAGGCAAAGAAACAAAAATAATAAATATGAAAGCATGGAATGAAGAAGCAAAGAGATTAGTAATACAGTTATGGAAAGTCATATCATCGAACATTTTATAAAATTGTTCTGAATGGCGGATGATATTTAGGGAATAATATATATATTTTTTTACAGTGGCAATATGATGTGAGAAAAGTAGAGAAAGACAAATACAAAATAATTTATTGTGATGCATTGGAAGATATAGAACATGAGGATAGACTGTTCACACACAAGGAAAAAGAACCATATGAAGGAAATCAAAAAAATACAAGAATTGTCATATAAGCAAATATATATTTTACAAGAAAAAAGAGAAGAAGCATCAAGTTACGTGTGAGCACTGTGTCAGAATGTAATCATGAAAACAGATCTGAATCATACCACGGCATTCTCATTTCATGAGTCAGTCAATGCCCTCATCCTTACCCACAGGGTCATGTGCTTTGAGTAGTGACCAAAAGGATTAGACCATACATATAAACAGCAGAAATAAAGTTCCTTCACAAGAGAGCTGTATTCACCCTCCATGATATAGTGGGAAAGTCAGTGAACTAGATGGGTCTCAAAGTGATGCTTCCACTCCTCCCTGTTGACAGCTGTCAATTAAGATGATTTGGGTACTTTGTAACTAGTACCTCTTAGGAGAGGCAAAACAAGTATGGTCTACTAGCAGAACGTACTTAAACAGTTTGACTTAGGGCATATTGGAAGAATTGTATCTACCAGTTCACATGGGAATACCCAGGATTCCCAGACTGTTCCTGGTTATAGGGAAGTCTGGTCTAGCCTGATCAGCTTACTACCAAAATAAATGATTTAAAAATGGATGGAAGGATGGAAAATGGATGGATGGACAGATAGATGGAGAGTATAATTTATAATTCATAAAACTTATGCATTACACTTCTAGTCTCTATATTTAAATTGGTTTAAGGTGAACATCTTAGTATGACTCACACAGTCCTTATCCTTATTTGAACAATATTTTATTGTAAGTCAGAAGTCCTTTTGCTTCTTTCCTCAAACAGCTTGCAAATATGCACCACAATAATATTTTTATGGAAAATAATATATTAAATTGGATCTACCTGAAAACATTGAAAGCTTGAAACACCGATAATGAGAACACCAACACCGGAAGACCGACAATGGAAATAATCAACAGTTCAAAATTCCGATGCTGAAATCACTGACATGTGAAATGAGCTGAACTGTGTAAGTATGTGATAGTGATGGACGTTAGGGTTAGGTAAGGTAAGTGTGCGTTAGTGACGGACTTTAGGGTTAGGGTGTGGGTAAGGTAAGTGTGCGATAGTGACGGGCCTTAGCGTTATGGTGCGGGTAAGGTAAGTGTGCGATAGTGACGGACTTTAGGATTAGGGTGCGGGTAAGGTAAGTGTGCAATAGTGACAGACTTTAGGGTTAGGGTGCGGGTAAGGTAAGTGTGCAATAGTGATGGACCTTAGGGTTAGGGTTTGGGTTAAGGTTAGTGCATAGATAGTTGTGTATGTAAGGTTTTTGGTGTACTTGTGTTGTGTGTGTGTTTTTCGGAAAAGGAATTTATTTTGTTGACTGTAGGGATTGTGGTTTGTCGGGCATGTGAACTTTCGTGTTTTTGAACTGTCAGTTTTGTGGTGTCGGTGATCTCGTTGGTGTTTTCGCTTGTCAATGTTTCATAGGTTCATAGGTTGGTACTAGGCTATCAGCCCTAGGGCCTATACAAGCCTAGCCATAACAATTCCCTGGCTATTTCTTCCCACACTATTTACTTCCCTGGACCCCTGTCTAGCAGGGTGACTGACATGATCCCCAGGGTAAATTTCCTTTCTCCCATCCAATCGTCAAGGTTCCTTTTGAAGAGGACCAAAGAGGCACTCTGCTTGACATGTATGGGCAATCTATTCCAGAGTCTGGGGAGTCTCTAGGTCAGGAACCTATCCCTCCAGCATGCTTTCTTTATTGTGATGACAAGGTTTAGATCCCTGGAGCGTGCGGCTCTGAGGGATTGGGATTTCTTTAAGTGTAAACCAATAAAGTAAACACAGAAGCACTTCTCCTTCTCCAACTGAACAATTTAATATAGCACACCAAGCAAAATCCACAAAAAACGTTAACGCTGTTTTAATAATCACACAATATGCGCTCTCCACACAAACACGTAAGACTTCATCAGACAAAATTAAAACGATTTAAATCAATAAAAAGTTCCTTTGTAATAATTCCATTAACAAACCTGCTAAAGGGCTCATTATTTACTAAACAGAAAAAAAAAAACACACCTTGATGTTCTTCATAAACAAAACATTATTATTATTTTAAATTAAAACACATTCAATAATAAATATTATATAAATATATAGAAAACTATTAATATTATTGTTTAAAAAAAATCACATTTCTTTAAGTGTAGCATGTCCAACAGCTCTGGGTTTGACATGGCCTTGTATGTTAAGCAAAGATCGCCTCTGAGTAGACAATATGCGACAGAGTATAGCTGGAGTTTTTAAGGCGGTCAGCATAGGGCATCTGCTTTAGGCCTATGATTCTTTTAGTGATGTATTTCTGTGGCCTTTCCAGTTGTTGCAGATGTCTTGAGAGGTACATACCAAACGGGGCATTGTATCCTATAATGGGTCTAATGAGGGATGAGTACAGTGGGACAATGACCTCCTTTTTTCTGGATGAAAAGCCCTTAGTGATGAGGTGTGCCACATAGAAGGATTTCCTGACTGTTGTGGTGATGTGGTTATCGAAGGTGAGACCACTGTCCACCTGTGTCCCTAAGTCTCTTATCAAACTTTCGGTGTTTAGTGTACTGCCACCTATATGGTAATTCATGGATACATGTTTTTTCCCAAAGGGGATAACTATACATTTCTTGGCATTGAGCTTGAGCCCATGGCTCTGGCACCAAGCATCTGTTTCTGTAAGGCCCTTTTGTAGAGTATCCACATCATTTGGGAATTCAATAATGGCTCCCAGTTTGCAGTCATCTGCAAACTTTGTTATCCAGAGTCCCTTAGTGTTGGTCTGTACTTCAGAGAAGTAGATGCCAAACAAGAGTGGTCCCAGGACTGAACCCTGAGGTACTCCACTTGTCACTTGTCTGGAGCTGGATTTGGAGTCGGCTACTTTTACAGTGTGGGTTCTATCAGTAAGCCAGTTAGCAACCCATTGGGTGACGTAGGGATTAATGTCCAGCTTAGTAAGTTTATCTATGATTCCAGAGTGGGGGATGGTGTCAAAGGCCTTGGCAAGGTCTAGATAGGCTGTGTGGACCACCTTACCCTTGTCCATGGCTCTGGAGACTGATTCAAAGAAGTCAATCAAGTTCAGGAGACAAGATCAGCCCTTCATGAACCCAAACTGAGTGGGGTCCAGTGTTTGAAGGTTGCCAATGTCTTTGTTTATAAGTTCCATGATAATACGCTCCATGGCCTTGCAGATAAGGCTTGTCAGACTGATGGGATGGTAGTTTCCGGGATCCAAGGTGGATCCCCCCTTGTGGAGTGGGATAACTGTAGCTGTGCGCCACTCAGTGGGCACAAAACCTGAGGTGAGGCTATGATTAAACATGACACTTAGGTGAGGTGCCAGTTCATATTGTAGTTCATGTAGTACACAGCCCGGGATGTCATCTGGTCCAATGGATGCTGTATTCTTAGCTTTGGAGAGTGCGTTTTTTACCTGTGTGGCCGTTATTACCAGAATTTGGCAATCTTCCGGTATTGAGATGGGCCATTTAGGGGGTGAGAGGGGGGTGAAGTTGGCACTGAATCAATCTGCCAGGATATTGGCAATATCCTTGGGATCAGTATATTTAATGCCATTCTGTTTTAGCTCAGAGCAGATCTGACCATTGCCATTTAGATTCTTGACATAGTTATAGAATGCCTTGTTGTCTTTGGAATCTTTGGCAATTTTATTTTCATAACTAGCTTTGGAGGATTTTATGAGGGATCTCAGTTTCTTACTGAGGCTGGTAAGGAAGTTTTTTTGCATCCTGGGATTTTCCTCTTTTCTGCAACAGTTTCTTCCTTTTGTTGTAAAGTTTGTTTATGGCAGGGGACCACCAGATTGGCTTCTTTTTGGATGAGAGCATCTTGGTTCTATTTGGGATGGCATGATTTATGCATGCGTGGATGTGCTCGTACAGTGCCTTAGTGTAGGATTCAACAGTTGAACTTTCAGCTCCCGTCTGCATGGGTGTCATAAAGTTTGTCACTTCTGACTTGAGTAGCATGAAGTTGGCTTTGGAGAAGTTTTTTATGGAGGTTTCCTTACTGGGGGGTGGGGTGGGATGTGGATGTTAAGGGTGATTAGCTTATGGTCAGACGTGACTAACGAGGGGGTGACCATAGGTGTGGAGCATCAATTTCCCATGTTGGTAATGACCAGGTCTAGGATATTGGAGCCCCTGGTGGGACTATGGATTAGTTGATCCAGGGCGTTGGAATTTATGAATTCCAAGAACCGTTGGGCAAAGGTGTTGGTACATGAGTAGCTTTTCCAGTTAATGGCAGGGTAGTTAAAATCACCCAGTATTAGGGTGTTTGGCTGTATATTAATATTTTCCAGTATGCTTAGAAAGGTGTAGTGAGAATCTTGGGGTATGGTGGGGGATCTGTAGCAAGCTACAATTTGGACTGCAGTCTTATCTAGTGTTAGTTGCACCTGGAGAATTTCAGATGCATTGTGTTGGGCAACTAGCCTGGTGGTGTGAATATCCTTGGTGAATATTGACACTCCTTCACCTTTAGTGTTTCGGTCCTGCTTTGGTGGCCGAAAAGTGTGGTAAGAGTTGTAGCCTGGTATTGCAGGGGTGCTCTCTGGAGCCTTGAACCAGGTCTCAGTTACTGCACAGATATCGATGTTCTCCATTTTTAGGAGTGCCTCGAGAGAGTGCATTTTGAGGTTTAGACTTCTAGCATTGAGTAGCATTACCTTCAGATTTTGCATGCTTGTACCTGTTACGGTGGTGGTTTTGTTCTTTGAACTTTGCCTAAAAAGGCACTATAGGGGTGGCAAGAGCCTTAGCCAGTAACCTGAATCCCAGAGGCGACAGGTGCAGACCATCTCTGGCAAAGCATCATGGTCTGTCAATCATGTTGTCCAAGGCAGACAGATACTGGATCCCCTTTGAATGACACCAGAAGCTTAGCCAATTGTTGAAGTCAATCATTTTGTCCTTATATTGTGGTATCATTCTGGGCGAAGGCAGGATGCTACTCAGGGCTAGGGTCATACCTGCCTGGGCCACATGATCCGAGAGCTCTTCCATGTCACTTTCCATGTAGTCCAGGGAGGTACGTCTCAAGTTATTCACTCCAACATGGACAATGACAGAGTCATATTTGTACTTGTTGTGGAGTGACTTGAGTGCATGCATTATGTGGTGGATCCTGGCACCCGACAGGCAGCTGACTGTAATTTTCTCCTTGTTCAACCTGGTGAGAGGGACATCAGTGTGCCGGACTATAGAGTCACCTATGACTAAAGTGTTAGGTACATTGTCTTGCCTTAGGGGCTGTTGCTGGGTGGCACACAGGTGTTTTGAACTATGTGATGCTTTGGTTGTGATTGGTGTTTGTTTGCGTTTCAGCTTCAGAGGTCCTTGTTGCTTGGGCAGCTTACAGTTAAGGGCCTCTGCATATGTGGATTTAGTGTTGTTATATGTGGGTGTTGGTTTAGAAGGGCTATGTGTTGCTTGAGGTGTAGTGTGGGTGTTAACCTTTTCCTCTTGACTGTCTAGCACAATCTTGGGTGGAGAGAGCTTTGCTTCCATTTTGGCTATGTAAATGCATCTCTCACAGGTTGTAGTGTTGGGTGGTAGGAGGAGAGGGTTGTCTGTGTACATGAGGCAATTGCTGCATTGCCCCAGTATGCCCAGATTCACCAGGTGGACAGGAGAAATCACTGGAAGCTGACCCTTGGACATGCCTGGTTTGATGCTTTTTTTTTTTTTTTTTGTAAAGTACAGGAGATGTTTTCCCTTACCTTAGCAAGGTACTTTGCAATTATAGGCTGTTTAGTGCCTACTATTAATTTCTCCTTATTAACAAGGAGAGATGAGTGCTTGTATCAGTTTAAGGCTTCCTAGTGCTTTCCAGCTGGTATTAGAGAAAGTACTAGTCAAAGGGATGCTTAAAAGTAAGATGAAAAAAAATGCACACTGCAGTGTGCACTACAGAAGGTAGACATGAAAGTAGGTAACTTAAGTTTTACCTGTTTAAAAAGTTAAGGTTTAGTGGAGAGTTACTATTTTTAAAACAGCAAGATGGATTGAAAGAGGTGGTCACTTTTGTATTCTGGTACTATGGAATAGAGTAGGATGGCCAATAAATTTAAATAGTTGAAGGGGAGGGGTTTTTGATTTAGTGATTACTCACACAAGCCACTGAAAGTAGAGAGGAAATGAGATATATGGTCAGATTAACATAAGAGGCAGGCAAAAAGAAAGACAGTGGTATTTAACAAGACAACTATGACTGGGTGGGAGGTCGGGAAAAAAATTCTGCCTGACTCAGAAGAGAGAGAGAGCTGTGGTCTCTTTTGAAGTTTTAATATACTGTTAAAGCAGAATGCAGGTAAAACACAAGGTAAAGAAAACAAACTACAGTATTTAAAATATACAAAATACAAAAATAAAAGCAAACTAACCTTTCCTTCACAGCAAAGTGTAGCAGAGTCTGGATGAGCCTTTCTGGTAAAGCTCAGAAATGTTTTATTTTACCCCTTAAATAGAAGGTTTAGTTCCTAGCTCCACCCCTTAGTTAACAAATGATTAACCTTAAGTGACCCCTTCTATCTTATGAATGAGTCCTTAATTGATCAGTTCTAATTTCTGCCTGACTCAGAAGAGAGAGAGAGAGCTGTGGTCTCTTTTGAAGTTTTAATATACTGTTAAAGCAGAATGCAGGTAAAACACAAGGTAAAGAAAACAAACTCTTTTGAAGTTTTAATATACTGTTAAAGCAGAATGCAGGTAAAACACAAGGTAAAGAAAACAAACTACTGTTTGTTTTCAGGTAGATCCATTAAATCATGCTGCAAACATTGAAAAGTATATTATTGTGATACCAAAATATGAGTGATAGCAGCACTGATACTGTAAGACACATTCATTCTTCCTTCCAAAATCTATAGCACTGCAAAGCTTTTAAAATGGATAACCCTGTATAGTATGATGGATGCATACACCTTCTACCTGGTCTATACCATTAGCTTACCCACAGCCTCGTGGAATACCCAGCTGCCCTACATTTGTTGTATAGCATTGCAACAGTTTCACAATAGCAGAATGGCATAATAAGGTTAATTAGAAGGCTGTATAAGGGATTAGAGGCAAAAATCAAACTGGGAGGGTCCCTCTGAAAAGTTATGTCGAAACGGAGTAACCAGGCAGGGGTGACCTCTGCCCCCTTTGTTATTTGCATTAAATTTAGAGCCACTGGCAAAGAAAATAAGGGACTCAAAAATTCAGGGATATAATTAGTATGGTGTTCAAGAAAAATTGGCTTTATTTGCAGATGATATTATTTTTACCTGATAGAACCAGAAAAAGACATCAGTATTGTGGAATATTCTGAAATAGCTACATTTTTTGTTCAAGTTATAAAATCAATCAAAATAAAATAATGGCTCTATCTATGTATCCACACATGAATTGGTCCAGCAATAAAATATTTATGGGGACATGATAAATTGAAGTATTTAGGAGTATGGATTAAAAAGGATTAAGTTATAGCAGTTAAGGATACGTGGGAAGAGCCTAAACAAATGATAATACAAAAATAAGAAACTGAAAGCTCTTGCTTATGGATATATATAGCAAGATACAAGCAGTAAAAATGTTTTTAGACCCTTTAGTTTTATGCATGGGTCAGGCATATTTTTATCAACAAGTGGAGAAGCTGTGGACAGTAATTAATAATGAGTTGAAGGATTTTGATTGGAAGGGGAAGAAGGCAAGAGTCATACAGGATGAAGTAATCATCCCAACATAACAAAATTTAAGATTACCTGATTTTAAATGATATTTTAGAGGTACACCGTTAATGCTCTTACACATAACACAAGCAGAAAGCTACAGTTCAAAGTGGAAAGGTATGATGAGGAAGTGGGGATGGGTGAAGAAATAAGTAAAGAATGGGATTTTGGACATAGATCCTTAAGGAGTATAACACCAGTCATACAGAATATTACTTCTGGAAGAACCTCATGTTGATCAGGAATGAACGCAGGAATGGTTAAGGAGAGGCAAATTCAAACCAAGAGATGAAAGGTTAATATCTGCAGCCCAAGATAGTGGGCTATGTACACATTGGTTTACAAAGTCCACTGAACATGTGGGAGAAACAGACTGATGTAGGTTTTGTAAAACCGAATTGGAAACAGTTGCACACCTTGTTTAAGGTTGCGACATATTAATGGCAGAAGGACTGTATAGTGAAAGGCATAATAATTGGCAAGATTGTTGCACTGGGGATTGTGCAAACATTATGGTACTGAAGTGGCTGAAAAACACTTGAAACATGAGCCACAAAGCATCACAGAAAATGACGAAGTTTATATCACATGGGACCACCCATTACCAACAGTTTAAAAGATAGATACTAGAAAACCGGATATAGTGGTTCAAGAAGAGAAGACAAGAGTAGCATTGATCACTGAAATCGCCACACCCAGTGACTACAGTGTCTTGTGTACAGAGCAACATAAAGTCATAAAATATCAAGATCTGCAGGCAGAAACGAGAGCAATGTGGAAGAAAGGTACCCAGACAGTTCCAATAGTAGTAGTAGGAGCAATGGGTCTTATAAAAAAGAATCTGCAATCATATTTAGATATGTAACCAGTCCATGTAACTCCATACGAATTGCAGAAGGAATCATTACTGAGCACATTGCAGGTGCTCCGAAGAGCACTTTTGGCTGACATCAAAGATTGAAACAATACTAATTCCATGAACTTTAATCATACTTTGACTAAGGATTGGCGTCCAGTCCCATCATGGTATTAGAAACTCAAAAAGACTTGGAGAAATTAAAAAAATATATATTATACTTATAAGCCACTACTTCTGTGGGGGTCATCATGTACCCACCGCTCCATCTATGGACAGTAATATGCTATGAAATGTATATTCCTGCAATAAGGAAATAACATTGCTGCACATATGTGAGGCACTCAGTTTCCTGTAATTCATGATATCTGGTGGCGCTAAGTTGCCTGCTACCTCAGTAAGAATTCTTTCAGTGGTAACTTCAGTCTGTCCTAACCCACAAACCACATGTGCATTCTTTATATCTTATCAAGACATTATTGACGCATTTATATGGTTCCGCTTCTACTTTTCATCATGTTTATTACCTTACAGAATCACATTCATAGAAGAAGCACTTATTTTATTCCCATTCAAGTTTCTATTGTATAAGCAAAAAAAAAATGTAATCTAAAAAATGTCAAAATGTAAATGCACATGAACGACATTGCTTTTATGAGATGGGAGAGTGCAACTTGCTTCATTTTTTACTTTAGTAGTGAAATATTTATTTGAGTAAAACTTGAAAGCTAACGTAGTACAACATATGTATGTATGTAATTTGTATGAGTACGTAGTTCACTGAGTATCATGTTTATGTTCAAAAACAGAAGAAAAGATAGGCCTGCTAAGCATTTTCTGACATCAAAAATGTGTTTAAAAGGCATCTCTATGCACATCCAGCTGATTTTAAGACCCAGTCCCACACTAGAGCATTGATGGCATCCAAAAGTGTAGGACCACAAAATGTTTCACATCTTTGAAAATATTTTGGAAAAATATTATTTACATGTTTATTCTTCACTAAATACATAATAACTTGTAGTTTCTTCACAAGTGAGTCAAATAAAATATTTATGATATGTTTATGTCAAGGGAAAGCTAAAACAGGTGCATAATTATGCCAGATATATTTTCATGTAAGTAGTAGGCTTATACCTTAAGTGCCTTACAACGTTATTCTTTCTATTAACAAACTATAGTGTACTGACAGATAACTGAAGGCAAAGTCAGTGCTAGAACTTAAGGGATGTTATGTTATATTGGAAAGTCTAGCTTCAGAAAGTTAAATTGTGGCAGGTATCTGTGGAAACAAGATTAATCAACAGTTTCACTTTGGCCTTCTCAGGCTGGGGATGGGTCTTTGCAAGGGTCTCTGTGAGACAGTGTGGACTGTTACTGAATGTTGCAAGGTTGAAGGACAATAAATTTTAACACAGGTGGCTTATGTTTCAAAATGCATACTGAAGTGGCCATGTGAAGCTCTAAGTGAGAATCACAAGGAGTAAAATTATGTTTAAATACTTTGGTTAAAAGCAATGCAACATCGAAGTTTTGCATGCATGCAGCTGATAAAAAAGGTATATATATATATATATATATATATATATATAGAGAGAGAGAGAGAGAGAGAGAGAGAGAGAGAGTTCTTTTTGCTTCTTGAGACTGATTCTGAAGATTTTAGCATGCAGTCTTCCAGATCTGTTTATGAAATAAACAATAACTTTGCACATCGTGAATTGTCATTCTTGACTGAGTCAAAAGGTAAAGGTTTTTGTTATTTAATTTATAACATTTACTGCCATGACTCAGATTCTGAACTTTGGTATTGCTGGATTGTAGTGTCGAACAAATTACAAGAGCCCAGCACATAAAGTTATTCTGTGAATTCCACACTGCTTTGTATGGAATAGTCAGAGACTTGGATACCTAACTATTCAGGCTATGCAAATATGTTAGACTAGGTAGGGAAAATTGATTTGTGGGAAAAATGTTTTTGATTTAGATAATTGTAGTTAAAAGAGTGGAATGAGTGAATAAATGTTTTGTTGAATGACTGAGTTCGCTTGATAGGTGTAAATGAAGTAATAGTGGGAGAACCCCACAGGAATTAAGGAAAAGTTTATAAATGTGTATGCGCATATGACAAAAAGAGAAATTATTTATTTATTTTATCTATTTTATTTTACATTTGTTGACTGGGATAGTCCGACTGGATACATGTCCATTTTCAGCGGAGGCCCGGGGAGAAAAGCTCCACATACAAAAAAAGAGACAGTACATACATAACTGAGTTATAAACTCAGAAAACATATAAAAAATATAGACAAAGGATACAAGCAGATATCATAATACACAATGTGCAGACTTGCATATGATTTCAGGAAACATATCAAAATGTGAACAAAGGATACAAGCAGATATCATAGTTTACAATGTGCAGACTTTCCTATGATATGAGGCATGGATAATTAGCTAAACTGCAGGCTGGGTAGCAAGACATGTTTTAGTGAAGTTGTTAATCAGGTTTAGAACAAGAGCACAGCCAATAAGATATGAGGTATTTTTTGAGTTCTCTTTTAAATAGGGGTAGTGAGGTTTCCTTGGTAATGGTAGTATGGAGTAGATTCCAGATTTTACCGATTAAGTTGGCAAATATAGCATCGCCTGCAGAGTTGCTGGATTTTTGGGTCAGTATCATTAGTTTATCAGCTGAGCATAGTGGCCTGGGGGCACTATAGGGGGGGGGTGAGAATATTTTTGAGGGCCGGGGTGTTTTCCTGTTGGTGGAGTATTTTATGCGCTACTATAAGCTGGTTGAACTGCAGAAGGGTAGGAAATTCTAGCCATCCTAGTGCTTTTAGGTACTGACAATGATGAGTCCTAAAAGCCATGCCAGTAGCAAATCTGGCTGTATGATTATAACATCCTGATAATTTATTGAGATCAGTTTTGGATACGTTGGTGAGTACAGTGGAGGCATACATAAGGGTGGAGAGGAGGTGTGATCTTGCAATATCTACCCTAGCTAGGAGGGGGTGAGGAAAGGTTCGGCTCTGTACAGGGAGCCAAATTTTTTGTTGACGGACTTAATAGTGTGATTTACATGTTTATCAAATTTAAGGTTGTTGTCAATTATTACACCTAGAAGCTTAGCGTGGTCATCAGGGAAGATAATGGTGTTGTTGCTAGATTTAATGTTGAAGGAAGGAGGAGAAATTCTATGATTAGGGGAGAAAAGTAGCAGCTTGATTTTGTTAGGATTTAGAAGCAGGCAGTGATTAGCTAGCCATGTTTCTACAGTGCTGAAAGTGGTCTGGGTAAGGGATAGTAGTTGTGTTAGAGAGTAGGCAGAGCAAATTAGTGTTGAGTCATCGGCATATTGGATGCAGGTGGCTCCTGGGATGGTGGTGTGTAGATCATTGATAAAGATTGAGAGAAGAAGGGGACCTATTATGGAGCCCTGTGGGACACCTAGGGTTAGAGGGAGTTGGGATGATAGCTTGCTCTGCCATAAGACAGCCTGCTGCCTACTGTTTAGGTAGGAGTGAAACCATTGTATTGCATGTCGGTCTAAAATGATGGATTGTAGGGTATTGAGCAGTAGCTGATGACTGGCCATGTTGAAAGCTTTTGAGGGATCTAGGAAGATTGCTGAGGATAGTTTGTTGTTGTTATGATTAAGACTGATGACATTAGAGAAAGATAGGAGAGCCGTGGTGGTACTGTGGAATGGCCTAAAGCCTTTATGGAGAAGTATTACATGTGATATTTTCCATATTGCTGGGATGGCTCCCTCCGAGATGGCTCTGTTAATCAGGACAGAAATGAGAAGTGCTATGGCATCAGCGGCTTTTTGAAGTATTCAGCTGGGAGGTGGTCGGCAGCTAGTGTAGTAGGTTTTAGCTTTTCAAGTAAGGTCTGGAATAAGTTAGTAGGTATGGTTTGGAAGGTAAAGGTGTGTTGGGTGTTGGGTGGATCAGGGCTAGATTTGACAGAGCTGGTGTTTGTGTCCGATGGAGTGAGATGGGTAGCTAGAGACTGGATAGTTTCGGTAAAGAAAGAATTGAAGGTGTTTGTGATTTCCACAGGGGATTTATTAAGGGCACCTGTTGAGGTAGGAGTGGTGGAATGGCCTGGGTGGAGAAGATTGTTAATACCAGTCCAGAACTTTTGAGGTTTTAGCTGGTATTTTAGTTGTAGGAGGGTGTAGTATTTTTTTTTGTCTAGAATGATAGATTTTTTGGTCACATTCCTTAGCTGCCGGTATCTTACTTGGTCCAGTGGGGCTTTGGTAGCATGCCACCTGGCCCAGGCGTTGTTTCTTAGTGTAATTATGTTTTTTGTTTCTTTAGATAGCCACGGTGCAACTTTAGTTTTTACACGAATGGTACGGGTAGGAGCATGGTGATTATTGATAGCCAGGAATTTGGTACTTAAGTAACCAACTGCTTCTTGTAATGGGAGTTGTTTCAAAATAGTCCAATTACATGCTTTCAGTTCATTTTGGAATTTGTCGAGGTTAAAGTTCCTGACATTTCTTATAGTTTTATAGGTGGGCTGGTTGGGAATGTCGGCTTTGAGCCTAATAATATAGGTAAGGCAGTGGTCAAATTAACACAAGGAGCTCCTTGGATCGAGGGTAGTACCCTCAACAGAGGAGACTAAAAGGTAAGAGGTATGAGAGATACTGTGTGTTGTTAAATGCATGAGTGAGGAAAAGTTAAATCAAATTCATGATCCCCCCTTAGAATGCTAGAACACAGATATGTGCAGTAAATCAAATTCATTATCCCATAGCATGTTTGGATATAAGTGTGAATGTGTGAAAGTACCCTTAGAGGGTCTAAAAGAGTGGTCAGTTCTGGACACAGTATATATTTTCCCCATATTCCCAATTGCAATGTTGGAGCTATAAATTTTGAGCTTGTAATGGGACAAAAGCAAGAGGGGTGCTGTGGGAAAAGGCTGATCATAACCCTTCCTCTGTCATTGCACAACAACAGAATTCAAACCCTTCCCTCCCCTCCCTGAATGGTGTGTGAACTGGTGTAGTCATTTTTGCCGAATTACCAGGATCCAGGAGCTACAAAGTAAGTCTTAATAAGGGAAGTAGGAGCAACGTTAAGTAGGTAGGATCAAATCCCTGCAAAGGAAACGCCTGCATACTTTATGTATCACAATTATGGAAAGGAATGTTTTAAACATTTGAATAAGTGGTTTCAGCTCACAAAAAATTGCCTTGGTAAAGTATTTCAATTAAATGGAACTTATGATAAGGATAAATTAGTGAATTTGAGGGGTATTTTGGAAGAAAAGAAAAATAAAATAAGTGGGGTAACTATAGGCAATATTCTATTCTTGGTGTACCAAATCCCTTAAAAGGGAAATTTTTATTTTATTCTATTTTATTTTATTTTTATTTTATTTATTTTATTTAACATTTGTTAACTGGGAAAATGAATCAACATTAAGGGGATTACAGGATACTAATAAGAAGTTGCTACATCAGGTAAAGGAGGTTGAGAAGGCAGTACAGACCAGTAAAAAGGGATCCCTTTATTCTGTCTTGGCAGGATTGAAAGAAACTGGGGATGACCAAAAAAGCAGGGACTTCAGAACATAACAATAATACTGCACCCCCACCCCGTATGCACTGATATGGGTAGCTCCTGTGCAAAATTCCACTGTTTCTCAGACCAGTGCATTTATGTCAACTATCCATTGGACATCAGGTCAGTGTGGCATTGTTACATCCCACCCTAGTTTCCCGGTTCAATCCTCATCTTTAAAATAGGCATCCACAGTCTGAGAGCTTTCTTCTTCTTCTCCTTCTCATATCCAATAAGTCTGTACGATTGCAACAGGAACATTAGTATTCGACACACCCATAGCTTACCACACTCACTCACATGACAGGGTAGGAGAAGAGGTTGATGCCTTTAGAGAGAATCTTTTGACACCACACAAAGAAATATTGGGGGCCAATAACAGAGAGCTTGTTCATTGCCCTTAGACTCCTGCCGACTTGCATACTATGTCCACAGTTTTTCAAACATTAGAGAAGATTCATTAAGGTTTAAGGGGGAATTAAAAGCTATAACTGAATGTTACAACCCTACTTTGACAGATTTGGACCAGATGCTTCAGGTAGTCACTTCAGATGAAACAGAAAAACAGATGCTTGTGGTCGAGTTGCCTCCGAAAGACATGTGTGAATGGGTGTGCCTTCGCTGAAGGTTGGGCGTCGGGCTGGCAACTCGGCACCATAAAACAATCTTCTGCCATTCATTTGCAGACCGGAGTTTCACTGTGGTGACCCCTAACCAGGAAAAGCTGAAGAGACAAACAACAAAGAACTTTCATAGGGAAGGCATTTATAGACAAAAGGATGGGATTGTTTAGTAAAATTACAGAAGTGTGTCAAGTTAAGATGGCTTGGTCTAAAATACAGGTATTTAAGCAAAATAAAGGGAAAACCCCTGCAGATTATTTGAATCATCTCAAACCAGTGTTTGCTCGACATTCAGGAATACCAGAGCCAGAAGGACAAGCTAAACCAGCTATCGCAGCTGCTTTTTTGCAGGGTCTGCAATCCCCTTTGCAAAATCAAATAAAGCAAGTGCTTATAGACTGGCAGGGAAAGGACTTGGAGTGAAGAGGTGCCGGAAGCTGTTGAAGACTTGGGGGGGGGGCACTTAGTGATCTAAAAAGGGCAATTTTTTAAAACTATTTACTACCACAACATAGGTTCACTTGGAGGACGTTTTAAGCTTAGCCAATTTGCCTTTTGGTGCCTGAATTAACATTTCCTGATATGTCTTACCTATCCCATGGCTGTTAATTGTATATTAGCCCTAGTGAGAATAAATGTGATCATACTGTAGATAATTTGAGGGGATGAGGGGACCCATGTAAGAGATGCAGCATTTAGGAACTGCCTCTCTCCATTAGTGGCATGAGGGGCAATCCTGGAGTACATTTTCTATTACCCATCCTTAGATAAAAGTTGCATTTGAATATGAACAGGGATGAGCTTTGTTTTCCTTTAATGGATAGTCTGTTCTTGACCAGTGATAGCCTCTGTGATATATATCCATCTCTCCACAACATTCAGTTTAGATACCTGGACTGAGTATTTCTGATACCATTTGACCTGCTGATGTTCAGTAGGTCCATCTGTATTAGGTCAGAGGATGCCTTGTATGCCAGACATGATAGTGATAAATCTTTGAGGTGGTCCATGCAAGACCTATTGTTTAGGACTTGTATTCTTTTAGTAAGGTATCTCTGTGGATATTCCAATTGTTGCATGGGTTTGGACAGATGCATGCCAAAGTGGGCATTATACAAAATGATTGACCTAATGAGGGCTTCGGAAATGGGGACAATAACATCTTTATGACTTTCTTATAACTCTGGGCACATATTGGTCAAAAGTTAGGTCATTGTACACACAAGTTCCCAAATGCCAAACAACAGGGTCAGTTCTCATGGGCCATTGTCAATTTGGCAGTTCCCTGGAGTAGATGATTTCCCAAAGGATATGATAATGTATTTCTTGAAATTTAGTTTCAATTCATGATTCTGGCACCAGTTATTGTTTGGGACAAACCTTCCTGCATGATGGTTAAGTCATTTGGGGATTCAATAATTGCTCCTAGCTTCCAGTCATCTCAAACTTAGTTGGCCAAACCCTTTGGCATTTCTGTTTACTTTTGAGATGTATATGCCAAACAGAAAAAGTCTCAGCACCAGACCCTGGGAGACTCCATTGGTGACTGATCTCTTCCCCTATTTTGATCTCCTGCATCCTGTGAGCAAGCATACATGTATGCATTATTTGATTCACCTTCCTGATTGTATTAACCTGGTTATATTAAATTATATTCTTTGTATAATACAGCACCACTTTTTAGAATATGTTTTGGATTTGTAGTTTGGAACAGTTTTCTAGTAAGCAATGAAACAAAATGTATGAACCAATAATGACAAAACTACCCATTTCTGAAAATTTCAACCATAAAAGGCCACTCAAACTTCTGCCATTACAATCCACCAATATCAATACATATGCAAAATCTCTGCAGAAGTAAGTCATCTAAATAATTCCAAATTAAAGGAATCTGTAACTAATGAAGAGGTTGCTGCTAGCAAACAATTTTATATTTTGTTGTTTCATCTACAAATAAAATATGCCTGTTGCCCTTGAAGAATAAATTGCCTATGCTACAGTAAAAAAAAATGATAAGCTAGTAATTTTGCAATGGGGAATGGACGGTAAACTGATAACAGAAACATAGTTACTAGGCAACTCCTCCAAAGGAGGACATTCATAGAACTGCAGCATCCACTCCCTTTAAAGTACAACATAGTACAGTATCAGCTATCAATCTTCATAATGGGGAGGAGAACCCACAGCCTTCTGCATCAAAATCAAGTACACTACCTGTTGTGCTACTAACAATGCAAGTGACAACATAAGTAGCACTAAACTTCTCTTCCCCTGTAGCTCTCAGCTCCTTGTAAAATCCACTTGACACTCAGCTAAATCTCATAACTTTGCAGCACAAGAAATCTGAAAAAAGCCAAAATTTATTGGGGGGGGGGGCAAAGGCCAAAAACCAGGGACACATTTTAAATATTGCTTGTATAATCTTAGAAAGTTGCTAAAATAAAATGTTATGTGTTACCATGTGTTTCCTGAAAGATAGGAAGACTGAAACTTAAAGGGCTATCATTCTTTAGTGAATTCAGTTCTCACTGATTTGCCAGAAAACAACAAATTTTAAGAGGAACAGACCAAAAGTATGAGGCAAATATTCTGCGAAAATCTGGACAGGTGAGAGCTATGGACTCAACTCCCTGAATCACAAGTGGTGGTATGGGTGAAAAATTCAGGCTCTACTCTTTCTCTACCCCAGGAAACCATCATTCTAGGTGACTTTAACACCAACTGGCTATCCTGTAATAACAATCTCCCAACCATTCATCTTAATCTCCATGGGTTCACTGAACTCATCCAATCCCCTACCCGAATCAACAAAAACCCTAACAATTATACCTTACTTGACTGGATCCTAGTCAACAAAGCCCCTCACTCTTACCTAGCAGGCTGCTTAGCTGACAGTCTTAGTGACCACTCCCCCACTTTCCTAATTCGGCACCACACACACACAGTCTCTAGCCCATTATCCACAGGCAAATACGGAACAAGTCCAACTTCAACCCCAACTCCTTCATCTGCTCCCTGCAAAAAATTAACTGGTCACCACTAAAATACCTCAACCTAGATGAGGTTGTCCACTTCTTCAGCAGTAGTTTCCTCTACATCCTAAACACCCATGCTCCTATAAGAAATGCCAAAGTCAGATCCAGGCATGCCCCATGGTTACAAAAGACCACCAGAACCCTAATGAAATCCAGAGATAAGACCTGGGAGCACTGGTGACTAATAAAAAATAACTCAGATAGGCAATCATTCCTTGAACTGAGCAATAAAGCCAAAAAGCATATAAAATTAGACAAATCCCTCTACTATAAATCCACCCTAAACTCTACCAACCACAACCCTAAGCAATTCTGGTCCACTATTAACACTATCCTCCACCCAGGGAAGGTTGATACCCCCCAGCCATCCATTCCCCCTCCTCCAGCAGTATTGCTGAATCCTTCAACAAACACTTCACTGAAACTATAACATCTCTAAACAAACAACACTTCCCTACAACAGCCCCCCCAACTCCTAACCCTAAGCTCCCCACTCCTCTTTATTCTTCACCTCAGTACCTGTCTCCAACATAAGAAGACTATTGTCAAAACTTAAACCCACCAAACTCGCAGCTGACAACCTCCCCTCTGAATACTTGAAAATTGCAGCTGATACGCTAGCCTACCCAATTTCAATTCTAATCAACCATTGCATAACAGAAGGCTATGTTCCCTCAATATGGAAAATATCCCACATCATTCCCCTCCACAAAAGCACCCCCTCCACTGACCTATCCAATTACCGCCCCATTGCTATCCTCTCCCCTCTCTCCAAGATGCTTGAAAAATGTATCAACACCCAGGTCTCCAACTACCTCCTAACTAATACTCTCCTCTCCAAAACCCAACATGGTTTCAGGCCATATCACAGCACTACCTCCACTCTGCCATCCTTCACCAACACTATACTTCATCACAAAAACAATGGCCTCTTCTCTTCTGCTGTATTTCCAAATCTCTCAAAGGCCTTTGACATAGTATCTCATGAGTTACTACTCTCTACTCTCCCCAACCTCTCCTTCTCACAGTCAGCCTGCAACTGGTTCCACAGCTATCTACATGGATGCAATCAGTAATCTGGGATGATAACCTATCACTTCGCCTCCCAGTTATTCTCGGAGTTCCCCAAGGGTCTATCCTTGGCCCTCTGCTATTCTCATTTTTCACTAACAACCTACATACAGCCACCACACAAGCATCGCTTATACAGTATGCAGATGACTCTACTCTCATCTGCTCTGCCCCCACTCTACCAGAACTAAAACAAATCATACAGGAATCATTCTCTTCTGTAGAAAGCTGGATATCCAATGCTCTGCTCCTACTCAACCCAAGTAAGACAAAACTTCTCCTGTTCCAACCTTCCAAAGCCACCCAAAACACCCCCCACTTCAACATTCTCGCCAAAGACAATACCATCATCTCTCCATCAGAACACACAAAATTACTTGGTGTGGAAATCTACAACAGACTTAGATTTGACACCCACATATCTCGCAGAATAAAAAAAGTTCACAAGACACTTGGTGCATTATATCGAAGCCACCAATTCCTAACCAAGGCGGCTAGAATCTCCATAGCCAATGCCCAGCTAATCTCAACCCTACTCTATGCATCTCCCATACTTACCAGCCTTAGACAGACAGACCTACACAAGCTGGATGCTTGTTAAAACAAAATTGCTAAATTTGCCACTGGAACCTCCTACCGCAGCTATCATTGTATCTCCCTTAAAGAACTAAACTGGCTAGAACTCCCACAACTCCTTCACTTTAATCAACTCACCCTCACTCATAAACTTATTAACCAAACCCTTAACATCCCTTCCCTTCAAACCCTTCTCCAACCCTATCACCCCACTAGGCCCCTAAGATCAAGCAACAAAAATCAACTCACTGTTATCAAACCCAAAAACTCAGCAGGAGAAGCCATATTTTCATGTACCATATCTAAACTTTGGAACAATCGTCCACCCTCTATAACTACTCTACCTTCCAGCAACCTTTTCAAGACTGCACTCAAATTCCACTTAAATTTGCACTGGATTTGTCCTTGTTCTAATCCAGACTAGCACCCCCACTCTTACCCCCCCTACCTAGACTCTTAACCCAACTATATTACCGCCACTACTAACCACAGTCAGAATTTGCTAGTTGTCTTTACATACTTTAAAATCTTGTCTGACAACTTTGCTACTAATATTATAAATGACAAGAAACTACCTTAACTTGCAACATTAACCGTATATACTGTTGATAATCAATATCTTGTTATTGTATTAAAGCCAACAACCTGTAATGTTGTTTACTATTGCTGCAACTTTGTATCTCTATTTATCATGTACACGATGTGGAGCTTTTCTCCCCGGGCATCCACTGAAAAAGGACCTGCGTCCAGTGGGAATTTCCTGGTAAACAATTGTAAATAAATAACCACCAGATATACCTAACTGGGGCATTTTACATACACACACACACACACACACACACACACACACACACACACACACACACACACACACACACACACACACACACACACACACACACACACACACACACACACACACACACACACACACACACAGGCTAGCAGCAGTACAACACCTGCAAATAAAAGAACAAAACTCTCCTTACACGCATGACTCTGGCTTTGGCAGCACAAACAGAACAGCAGCAGCATAACTCCTGTAACACAGAGCAATAAGAGAACAAGAACAGCTAGTTTAGTTAGTTTAACTTCCGTGCACGAATCCATGTTAGCGTGAAAACTTCAATTCATTAATTTTTCCCGACAGGTCTTACAGCTGTAAAAGTGTGTGTGGGGGGGTCCCCCTCCCCCTGACTCTATGGTTTTCGCACCCATGCTTGGAGTTCCTATTAAGTGCTGCAAATCACTGTACTGAGTATCAGGAAAAACAGAGAAAGAATACTGAGGATAAGCTGTCAACTTTGCAAATGAGGCAGGTAGAAGCACTAAGTGGATGAAGCAGAGGCAGGGAAAGGGGGAGAGGAGTTTCTAGGGGGTGTAGTAAAAAGTACTGGTCAAGGGAAACAAGGTGCAGCTGATTGGCAACAACTAGCTGGCAATGCCCCTCCTGCCTCATCTGATTGATCTTGCTTCAGTTGTGATGAAGCAGGACATTGGAGAGGAGAATGCCCATACAAGTGAATGCCAAGAGTCTAAGATACCTGAACTGAATAGCATCCAAATTGTAGCAATACTGCATTTCTTCCACCACCTCCTCATATTGGAAGTAGCCAGGAATCACTGTACTGACTATACCAGGGTAATGGAACCAGAAATAAATCTTGATCCTTTACTATCAATAGATCAAAAGAGACCCTTTGTTAATGTAGAAATAAATTCAAAGAAAGTTCCTTTTCTACTGACCACTGGAGCCACTGGATATGTATTCAAAGTTATTTATGATAGATACCGGTATCAAAACAAAAAGTAAAAGCAGTTGGGGTAACAAATGCTACTGTCACATATCCTGTTTAAAAGGCTATAGCCATTTCTTTAGGACACGTTGAGGAAAGGCATTATTTCCTTCTGAGTACTACTGCACCAGTGAACTTGCTAGGAAGAGACCTGCTATGCAAACTGGGCTGCACTATTTACTGTACACCAGAAGGGGTGTATTTGGATGTTGCAACAGAATCAGAGGGGAAGTGTTACCAGTCTTAGCACAAGCTGAGAAACAGCCTGTTGAAGGCACACAGATGGCTAAAGAACTGTTCCAGCAGGTACCTGCTAAATTATGGGCTAAACTTGCTAATAAAGTAGGCATATTAAAATCTGCAGAACCAATAAAAATAAAATTGTATCCATCTAAACCTCTCCCTAGAGTTGCTCAGTATCCACTAAAACCAAAGGCAGAGCAGGGAATTAAACCTGTAATTTAGACTTTCATGTAACAAGGAATAGTAGTGCCAGCTACAAACTCTTGTAATACTCATATTCTCCCTATAAAGAAGTGAGGAAAGATACTTACGGTTTGTGCAAGAGTTGAGGGCTGTAAACAATGCAATATTACCAACTTTTCCTGTGGTTCCAAACCCAGCAACAATATGGAGTTGCATACCACCTACAGCAAAATATTTATCTGTTTTACATTTGTGTTTAGCATTCTTTTCTATACCTATCCACCCTGAAAGTCAGTTTCTGTTTGCATTTACTTATAAGGGACAGTGGTATACATGGACATGGTTATCAGAGGGATACACTAAATCTCTATCATTATTTTCTCAAATTCTAAAAAAAGGATTTGGAAGATGTAATATTTTCGGGTGGGCCTGGGTTAGCGCAACACATAGATGATTTACTAATAACATCTGATTCTTTTCAGCATTGTCAGCAGAATACACTACACCTTTTAAACATTCTTGCAGAAAAAGGACATAAGGTGTTGAGAGAAAATTTACAGCTATTCTCATCTCAGGTATATTATCTTGGTCATCTGATATCTCAGGATAGTAGGCAGGTGCTACCAACTCGTACTGAGACAATAGCTAAAGCCCCATGACCAACTACTCAGCGTCAGCTTAGATCCTTCTTAGGTATTACAGGATATTGCAGACAATGGATTTCTAACTGCAGAAATTGCTAAACCCTTGACAAATCTCTTAAAACAGGATACACCAGAGCCCCTCCCTTGGAATAGCGAGGAAGAAAATTAATCTCAGAATTTAAAGCAAGCTTTAGCTACTGCCCCAGCTTTAGGGTTGCCAGTTTGTGGGAAGACTTTCATTTTATTTTGTCATGAAAGAAATGGATTTGTTGAGGGAGTGCTTCCACAGAAACATGGGGACAACTATGTTTAAGTATGGATGCTGCTGCCACTCTTCTGGTCAGTCTTGCACAATCATTGGTGCTTGGGCACAATCTTGCAGTAGCTGTCCCTCATTCTGTATCATCTCTATTTAATCTGGCACAGTCGCTGGTGCTTGGGCACAATCTTGCAGCAGCCGTCCCTCATTCTGTATCATCTCTTTTGCTTAAAATGAAAACTCAGCCTCTCTTGACTGCATGTCTAACTAAATATGAGCTTATTCTTCTTTATGAGCCATCTATTTCCCTCATACACTGTCCTGTTCTAAATCTTGCATCTTTGTTACCTACTGCTGAGGATGAAGAAGCACATGATTGTGCATGTGTGTGTGTGACTAATTATCTGCTTTCTCCTAGGAATGACTTAAAGGACACTCCTATACCTAATGCTAAACTAGATCTATTTGTAGATGGTTCCTGTGGAAGAGATTGAAATAGAAGTTTGGACGCAGGAATATCCATATGTACCAGTAACAAGGTTTTTCTCCAACAAAAACTACAGGGTATATATTCTGCCCAGGTAACTGAGTTAGTGGTTCTGCAGAGATCTTGTGAGTTAGCCAAAAATAAGACTGTAAATGTTTATACTGATAGTCACAATCCTTTTGGTGTTGTACATGATTTTGGGCTACTTTATAAACAGAGGGGGCTCTTAACCTCAACAGAAACTCAGATTAAAAATTCTTTCTATGTCAGTGGTGTTTTAGATGATCTTTTGTTACCTAAAGAATTAGCGGTAGTCAAATACAGTGCCCATCGAAAGGGTATAGATACTGTTTCAAAAGGAAATAATTTGGCAGATCAAGACACCAAGCAAGTTGTAAAAGGACTTTTTGCAAAACTACATGTTGTGATGATGTGATTAATTCTAAGAAAGTATCAGCTTTCCAAGCCAAAGCATCACAGGGAGAAGTTAAGAAGTGGCTTAAAGACGAATGCAGTAAATCTGTCAAGGGACTATGGCTGGATCCGGATGGCCGACTGGTGGTGCCTGCCTCTTTGCTACCTTACCTGGTAAGGGCATATCATTTACAGCCCATGTAGGTAAGGTAGCATTATATAACCAAATTACCCGAAGTTGGTATGCCTTTCATGTCTCTTCTTTGATACTTCAGTATGTTAATAATTATGCAGTATATTTAGAACACAATGTTAGCAAATATGCAAATATTAAAGATGTGTCTTTAGCACCACCTTGAGGACCTTTTGGTAATGTGCAAATGGACTTTTTCCAGAGGTAGAAGTCCATAATTTACAGCATATTTTGGTGTTAGTCTGTATGTTCTCTGCATGGGTGGTAGCTTATCCATGCCACAAAGTAGATTCTGTAACAGTTATTAAGAAACTTATTTTTGAATTTATTCATAGGTTTGGTGTACAATGCACTACCAATAGTGATCAGGGAACACATATTAACAATGCCTTGGTAAAGAAACTGCAAAATATTTAACACTAGATTAAGTCTTCACTGTCCCTACCAAGCACAGTCATCCAGATTGGTACAGAGGGTCAACAGGACCCTTAAGAATAAGATTTTAATGATTTATCCAGAGACAAATCTTAAATGGCCAGAGGCACTCCCCTTAACATTAATCAGTATGAGGACTACATTAAATACTACAAGGAGATTGAACCTCTATGAAATATTAATGGGGCAACCCACGGCCCTTCCAGTTACTCCCCCTGTGTCAAATTAAAAATTAATTCTAATGGATGATGTTATATTGTCTTACTGCACAAAACTTATTCATTTCAAACAGCAGTTACACAGAACTGAATGAGAAGCTCTTCATCAACCTCCAGACCAGCCCTGTCACCAAATGCAACTTGGTGATTGGGTATATGTTAAAACCTTCCAAAGAAAGAACTGATTGAGTCTGAAGCAGAAAGGCCCTTTTCAAGTTTTGTTGACTACTTTTACTGCTGTATGTTGTGCAGGTTTACCAACCTGGATTCATTCATCACATTGTAAAAAGACTTGTCTTATGGAGGCCCCAGATGAATCATCCTTGTCAACAAAGGAAGATTGAAGGACGAAGGATGAACTATCTGCCCCAGTAAAAAATTAAAGAAAATCAAATCAGACAACAGTTCATTATGAATTCAGTGGTAGTAGGTACTTCTATTTTGTTTTTGTTGCTGTTTCCTCTTAAAAACTGGTCAAGAAAAAATAGTTTTCTATTTGTTCTTCGACGATATGTCATGGACTTAAATGTGACAAACTATTAGGTGTGTTCACATATACCTCATCATTCTAAGGCAGGCCCATGATTCCAATCCCTGCATCACAAGTGACATTTGAAAAGGAACTTAGTGATACTAACTTAATTTGGCATAGTGTGACTAACTTTTCAAAGGTTGAGTCTCTTCAGCTTGCAACAACAAATCGTAGAGATGCATGCTATGCGAGAAATAAAACTGTACCAGTGGAAACCAGCAAATGTAATGACACTAGAAACAAAAAGTGTGTTGAACTCTTTACACCTAAAAAGCAATGACGGGGGGCATGGCATGGGCATGATAAAGGACTGTTATTATATTTGTGGTGATCATACCTCTCAACCTAGAAACATCAAAAATCTGGACAAGGCCCATGAAAAATAGGTACAAATCTGTACACTGATTAACATCAAATTTGCATATATAATTACATAACCCTGCCCACTCCAAAGGAATTGTGGGATACCACTTTTCAAATGAAAACTGAAGAACAGACAACCAAAATATGGCACCAGAGTCCCCCTGCAGCCATTCCAATGTCTCATTACCTGTCTATTTTGCCTCATTTACCATAAACACTAATGTGTGCATACTGCTTTACTTCTACAATGATTATTTGTATTTTATTTTTACATTTTATAGCACAATGCACAAACACTAATAGACATCTGCTAAACAAAGCTGCTAAACAAAGCAATACTGCCTCACAATGAAAACAGACTTGGCATTAAAACTTCTCTGCCCTTGAAAATCACATTAATTGAAACAGCATGGAAACCCACATGACATTTGTTGTCTGTTCTTCAGTTTGCATTTGAAAGTTGGTATCCCACAATTCCGTTTCAGTGGGTGGGGTTACATAATTATGTATGCAAAGTTGATGTTAATCAGCGTACAGATTTGTCATGGGCCTTGTCCAGATTTTTGACATTTCCAGGTTGAGAGGTATGGTGTCATGTGCCCTCACAGGAAGTCATTGCTGTTGTTATATCATGATGAACAAGAAAAATTGGCCAGTTTTATGGACCAAAGGGCCAAGGACCAGGATAGTACAGCTAAACAACGGACACTTTTTGGATGGCTGGCAGTGCATTTGGTAACTTAGGAATGGGTATATTACAAAGTATCATTACAATAATTGGTATTATTCTTTTGTTTTAATATTTTCTGTTCTAAAGGCTGGTATTACAAAATGTTTGACCTCACCTGCACACGCAATGCCACTAATAGTAGTAGTATCTGATATGAACTTAAAATAAATAAAAATCAAATCACTGTAGATGATGAATATTATGAAGATGAAGCATATTTTATAAAATTAAGAAGAATTAAAATATAATTATGGGTGTTATGTGACCCATAGTATCAAATGGAGGGACTGTTATGGAAAAATATTGTGTCTTACTTTTATTCTTCACTAAATACATATTAACTTGTAGTTTCTTCAAAAATTAGTCAAATAAAATATTTATGATATGTTTATATCAAGGGAAAGCTGAAAAACAGATGCATTATGCAAGAGATATTTTCAGATAAGTTGTTCTTTTTTCGGCTTTTCCCGGTTAGGGGTCACCACAGTGGAACTCCGGTCCGCTAATGATTGGCAGTAGATTTTTTTTTTTATGAGTGCCAAGGTGCCAGCTTGACCCCCATCCTTCAACGAAGGCACGCCCATTCTACGCATGTATTTCGAACGCCACTAGACCACGGGGAGGACATGCAGACTCCACACAGAAGGCACTCCAGCCGATAATCGAATGGGAGAAACTCTTGCTGTGAGGCAAGAACGCTACCGCTGCACCACCGCGGCTATATATATATATTTTCAGATAAGTAATAGCCTTATATTTTAAGTGCCTTGCCACTTTATTCTCTGTATTAGCAAATTATAGTGTACTGACAGATAATTGAAGGCAAAGTAAGTGCTGAAGGAGTTAAGGGATGTTATGTTATGTTGGAAAGTCTAATTTCAAAAAGTTAATAAATTGTGACAGGTATATGTCGAATCCAGATTAATCAACAGTTATGCTCTAAGGCTCTCTGAGACAGTGTGGACCGGTAATGAATGTCACAAGGCTAAAAGACAATACATTTTAACACAGGTGGTTTATGTTTTGGAATACATATTTGTAAAATGTCCACATAAAGTGAGAATTGCAAGGAGTAAAATTATTTTTAAATATTTTGATTTGTTTAGAGTAATGTAATGTCAAGATTCAACATGCATGCAGCTAACAAAAAAGATATATATATATATATATATATATATATATATATATATATATATATATATATAGATAGATAGATATATATACATGGAGTGTTTTGTCTTTGTTTTGTGTGACTAATTCTGAAGATTTTAGCAGGCAGTGTGCCAGTGCTGTTTATTGAATAAACAAATACTTTGCACATCCCAAGTCTCATTCTTAACTAAGTCAAAAGGTTAAATTATTTGCTATTTAATTTGTATTATAACAAAAGCCATGAAACACTTAACACTGTCACACAGATACTGACCAGAGTATACCGCAGATGAATTATCAGTTTTGCACACTGTCAAACACCAGTCAATATTTCCATAGCTTCTAGCCTCTGTCTGTCAGTCTGTCTGTCTGTCGGGTGGTGCTATGTTTTTCATCGTTTTCCAAACAGTTTGCACTCCTACTCTTTTGTTTTGTAAGTAGAAGTACATTAGATCACCTAAAGCTCTGTGCACTATAAAATTATGATCAGGTTTCTTATAGCCCACCACATAAGTAAGGGTATTTCCAGGAACAAGGAGGTCATAACAGCCCTGTACTCCTCCCTTATCAGACCCATTATCAAGGACACTGCCCCCTTCTGCATGTACCTTCCCAAGCACATGCAGCAGCTGGAGAGACCACAGATGTTCCTGACCAGGAAAATCTAGGGTCACAAACACCTATCCTATACAAATAGGCTAAAAGCTCTGTCCCTCTACTCAGTCTCATACAGACTGCTCAGAGGTGACCTGTATCTGGCATATAAGGCCATCTCAGATGCAGCCTTAATGGAGTTGCTGCATATCTGTAAGTCAAACTCTACTCATGCAACCTGCATGCAAGGCCTCAGTCTGGTCTGTGACATTAATTCAACTTGTTGGCAGGATAGATTTGTGTCCCAAAGACTCACCTATCTACGGAATAGACTCCCTCTTCATGTCAAGCAGAGTACCTCTCTAGCCCTCTTTAAGAGGAGCCTGGACGAATGGATGGGAAACAGAAAATACACTCCTGGGATTCCACCTGTGCCCCTGCTGGACAGAGGAAATGGGTGCTGACTTTCTGGGAACATGGGCAAAATTCTTGCCTAGGCTTATAAGGGCCTCAGGACAATAGCCTAGTATTATCCTGTGAACCTATTATAATAACATGGTATGAGTTTTCAACAAGGATGTCAAGATTCACCTCTCAGGCTTTGTTTTATCCTGCTAAATTACATTTCTTGAGCTCTATGCCTCAAACACAACATTCCAGTTATGATTTGATACACAATCATAAGCCTCTATGTTGTTCACATGTACAAGTTAAGTGCAGCAAGCTTATTGTCAGAATTGACCTGAGAAATTTTAGAAAATGTAAAATCTAAAATATAATCATATAACCTTGACTAAAAAAGCTGTCAGGCATGAGCACAATTTTCACGGTTTAAAAACACAGAACCAGTTTAAATATACAGAATAATCAAAGTGGAAATGGCTGGTAGTATAAAAGCAAAACTAAATACATAATTCATTTCAAAAATACTAAGTAATATATTCAGTATATGATGCTGCTGATGACCATGTGGACTGAGAGCCTGTTGTATGGCAAACTCCAAACACATGCTTATGAAGCTAACAGTATACAACTGTTCTCCATCTCATTCTCTGAGCTAACCAGGTATCTCAAGTCTAATGTGGTGACAGGAGGAACTAAAATTATCAGTTATATTCTTCATTTGAGAAATTGTCCAACATGGCCATTTGATAACCTCTCCTATTACAGTAATTTGCCTGAGAACTGGAAACTGCAGATCCAGAAATCCAATTTGTTCCTGAATGTAACAGGAATCTCCAGAAAGCCAAAAGTAATACTGTACACTATATTCCTGCATGCTGCAGTGGAAAAAGTCCCACAGGTTTATACTACATCTTTTTGACACAGAACAAAAAAAAAGACCATTGCATTAATGAATGAGAAGTTTCAGAGATACATTGGGCAAAGGAAGAATCTGATGCTTATTCACAATGTTTCTTCATGAGTCTGTAAGGTGTCTCAGAGTTCATTAATGCTTGTGTTACTGAATAAAGAACAGAACCAAAAAAACGTGAATTTGGTGAGATGCATTATTCATTACTGCAAGACAGAAGTGTGCACAGATTCAGAAATGATAAGGCAAGTGGGCAATTATTAAGTAAATCAGACGTAACATTAGATAAAGTGACTGATTTGTGCAGAAGAATGAAAATATGCAAACCATAAATAAAAGAGATCACAAAAGTGCTTGATGTGTGCAGTGTGGCCTGTGAGATGAAAAAAAAAAAACAGAGGAAAAATTAATCATTGGCAAGAATGAAATGTAAGTGAAAAATTATAGAGAAGTCTGCTACAGCAGGTGTAGATATAAGCTAAGAAAAGAAATGTTGTGATATTTAACCAAATCTAAGGATGTTTTAGCAAATTGCACTTATTGCAGAACAATCTAGAAAATAAGTTATCTTTGGGTGCATGTTGTGCTCGGAATAACTGCGTAATGTGTGAAATATGTACAAGAAAGACGAAGCAACAAGAAAAGGAAGCTGAAAATCTGGGAAGAAACCTTCAGATTTGATAATCAGTGTAAAACTTAGACTAGACCCTTGAAGAGAGTATAAGGCAATGTATATTTTAATGTTTGAACCTTTGAAACACTGGCTCAGAAACTACACAACTTGAAGCAGCCATTTTGTATAACTGCTGACTTATTCAGGGCATCGTGAAAAATCAAGGGGTCAGAAAGTGGAAATGTGTGAATATAATATTAATAAATACAAGGTTCTGCTACATATATTTGGCATAATGTCATTTGGCATGTCAGAACCTTGGCATAGTGACAATACTTCACCATGGAATGAGCAATTAAGTGTGGATCACATACCGTTCAATTTGTTGATTTATTTTTGTCTTGGCCTATTCATGAGGTATTTGTCATACTTAAACTGATCCTATAGTGCAAACTATAATGCTCCCAGTTTATTCCCAGTAGTTAACAAGCTAGTAATAGGAGAATTAAACTACAGCGAGAAGTGGGTGAGACTGAGAAACAGACAACACCCTGCATAATGGGTTTGCAGCATGATTACTGTAGTGTCGCTAGATTAAAATTGTTTCTGAATAGATCTATGAGCCTTAAATAATATTATAAAAAAATACATTATCCACTTTATACAATTAAAGATTTAGTGTCTACCATGACAGAAGTATTTTCTGTTTGATAAAAATTTGAATTTTCGCAAATAAGGTTTCATGAGGGAAGTTCCATGATGTTTACTTTTAATTTGCCTATAAGAAAGTTATAGATTTTGAAGACTGTTATTTCACCAGTAGCAGAATAATTTCAGTAAACTGTTACAGGCAATCAAAAGGCTATATTCTGTGAATAAAATTCATGATGTGCTGATACAGGACTAAACCAGCTGAAAAAGCTTAGACAGAATCATTTCTATCTGATCAATACTAAGCATAAAATCAGAGTTAAAGATTTTTCATACAAGGGCCATGTCGCCTTATCAGAAAACAGATATTGATAAAGTAAGAGACATAGTACATATTCCACAATCTGAGGACAAATAGAATCTCATGAGATTTCTATGACTGTTTGCCATTAAAAGAGTTACTGGAATATGACATGAAAATGTATTCAAGAAGGCTTTTTCCTAATAGTTTTTTTCTCCCATATCACCTGACATCTGTTAGCCTTTCACAATCAGTTGGTCCAGTTATTTCCCAATGGAGTGAGAGCTCATGAGAGGCTTGTCATCCAGGCTGCCATCTAGCATTTATTTTATTATGACTCTACCATTCCCTAGCTGTCTGAAGCACATGCACACTAAAGTGAAGGCCAGCAATGCATTCCCCATGTGCAATTTCTTTATTATGACCCTAACCATTCCCTAGTTGTATGATGGACATGCTCATTAAAGTGAAGGCCTGCAATGCATTCCCCTGTATGTATGTATGTATGTATAGTTCATTACATGCCTCATGAAGGCTATCATGCGAACGCAGCTTGAGAATAACAAGCATATGATCCCAGCCCACACACTGCATGCTTTGCACTGCTCTCTCCCTGTCTCTCTCTCTCTCTCTCTCTCTCTCTTTCTCTCTCTCTGGTGGATGCTGGCACTGCTATGGACAGGACCACTTTCCTTCCCCTAAGATGGGTGAGCTGGCATTAGGCATTTACTGTCACCCTCACCCTCCCAGTTCCTTGTGCATCTGAGCTGCTAATCAATGTCATGTCACCTGAGTCATAGTCAGGGCTTTATCTAGTTAAGCCATATAGCTGGGCTGGGATGTATATGAGTGTTGAAATGCTTAAACAGCTAGTAACTGAAGCACCCAAGAACAAATATTATTATGTGAATAATCAAATCACATCATCAGAGGATATCAGGAAGAATAGTACTAGTACAAAAGTACTGCAGTAAGGCAAATCAACTGCTTATTGATAAAAAAAATTAAAGAAAATTAGAAAAGAGATGTCCAAATAGAGAAAAATAGTACATACTATAGTGTATACATGTTAAACGTTGCATAACTCTATTTATGATAAAGCAGTGTTGGAGTAAACAGGCCACAAACCACTGCAAAGTATATATTAGAAGCCTTTGTGTAACGATTCAATGAGGTTGCAAAGACTGTTGCTAAAACTGCAGAAGTATGCTTAAACTGTGAAGTATAAATTTATTTATTTATTTTACATTTAATTTCTGGGTAATTGTCTGGCTGGGCTGGAAGCTCATTTTTAGTGGAGACCCAGGGAGAAAAGCTCTGTACAACATCAATTTACAGTTATACAAAGAAAAATACGTTAAAATAACAATGCACAGTTATACAGAGAAATACAACAAAAATAGATAGTAGAAATACAATGTAGAGCAAAAACATCAGCTGGAAGTAGCATGTACCAATAAAATGCAACATCATTGTAGAGTAGATTGAATTAAGAAATCAATTGATTGAATAAATCAAGTAAGGAAATGCATCTAACAGATACACTGATTCATTTGTGCCTACCACTGCAAAAAGAGAACTTGCTTGGGTTAGAAATGGAAGTGGATTGAGTCATTTCACAGTTGCTTGTGACCAAGACAGCTGAAACTCTGATAGAAAGTTGGCAGTACTTAGACATGTGACAATAAAAGGCTGACCAAGTCAAAACTCTGTTGGAAAGAAAGAAAGCATCAAATTATCTAAGAAAAGAAATGGCATGTGGAAAACTATATGGGTCAGGTAACACCATCAAATTAGCTAAGGAAAGAAACAATATGTCGGAAATTATATGGGTCAGGTAGGATCCCAATATGTAGATAGGAAATTCAAGAGACTTTTGGACTAATGGAAATGCCAACATGTGTCCTCAAGTTTGAAATGTCCGCAGTGTAAACATACCTACTTAACAGAATAAACTCCTTGAAACTTCAACAAGGCGTCTTTATTTCTCCCACAGGGAGGGTATCAATGAGACCATCTCCTAGACCTGCTAGCTAAAGTGATTTTATCAGGCATAATACTTTGTACTCTGTTTCTTGTTAGTTCTGTCATCCTCTGGGTCACAAGTGGGATATCAGACCTGATTCGAGCTTTCTGGATTACCTCTGTTTTTTAGATTGTTAAAATATGGTACATTACTAAGAAAGACAGCAAGATGCATTGACAACTGCAATGACTGAAACTTGTTTTGATAAAATGCTCTAAATGTTTTAGTATTTGCACACGAAACACTGAATGACAGTGCAAGAAGACAGACTGCTATTGAAAATTTCCTTGTATGGTGATACAAAGTAATTTTCATACTAAAATAATGAAATTTATCTTAAAAAAGGAGAGTGCAATATATAGACTATAGCTTTAAAAAACTCGTGTCTTAGTTTAATGTATTACGTATAGAATGTGATTCACATGGGATGATTTCTTGCTCTGTGGTTCAGTCCAACATATGCATACTGATAAAGCCATCACCATGAACTGTGTCCCTGTCTTTCCTTTAGCCATCCTACTGTACCAAATGTTAAAGTGTCCATTACATATCTGGCTTACTTTGTATATGTCAAATGAAGGGGTCTAGCTTCCCAAAATAAGGAAGAGGTGAAGCCTAGTAATTAGTTTTAAGTAGGGCACCTCTTAATGTGGTATTAATTAAATAGATAAGCTGCCTCAATGTATTTTTTGTAGAGTAGCCCTGGGAGCAGTGATTCAATTTGTCACAGTTCTGCAGTTCTTATCATTATGCAATGTTTATACACAGTTTATGCAGACTGTGGGAACTGAATGAGAAGATCTGTTTATTACCATCACAAACATCTTGACATAAGTTGCATGAGGTCAGTTTGGAACCTGATAAAGCAGAAATTGTCAATTGCTAAAGTCTATCATTTTTTATGCTAAATGTCTTTACGAATCCATATGTTCCTGTCTTGTACAAGCCAACAGCATTTTCAAAGAAACTGCATTTTGAATTTTTCATATTTCAGCATGTCAGTTTAAAGAAAATTCTGATGAAAATATATGATATTGTCTATTTGTCTGGTCACTCGGGTGATTAATCCATACACATGAAGAGCTCTGTATTACTCCAAACTCATAACTCGCAAACATGCATTTCTTTGTCTTTGAACCAACATGTCAATTGCAATATTGTCATATCACTTTACACATCAGAGAAGAGCAGAAAGGGATAATGGCACTTCAATTCAATCCGGAAAATAAATGAATCTATTATAAGCAACAGTTTCAACGTGCTAAACTACTGCTTGCAAATCGCGAAAAAGAACTGTATTGATTTCCCCTTTAAGAAATGCTTGCAATAGCTACTGGCTTGATTACATTTACTGTTACTACAGCTGGCTATGCAGCTCACGTTGAATTATCACTCACTGCTGGCTGCGAAGATCCTGGAGGGATGATTGCCTCTGCTGACACCAACTCACTGCTGTGAAATAAGACAAAAAGAATCGGATTAAGGACTTGGTCAGGCTGACTTGTTTATTTAGTAGCATAATCACTTGTCATTTCTTGGTTTTATAGTTCTCAAGAACTAGATCATCTAAATGAAGCAAGGACTCATAAGAGTTTGTCTTAATGTAGGTCTTCAGTTACCAAAATAGTGTGTGTGTGTGTGTGTGTGTGTGTGTGTGTGTGTGTGTGTGTGTGTGTGTGTGTGTGTGTGTGTGTGTGTGTGTGTAAACAGAAGATCTTTTAGCAGTCTCTACATAAAAAAGGGCAAAGAAGGATAAATAAGAACAAAAAAGGGCTTCACATTAATTTTTTTACAGTACTAGACTTAATTGCAACAGGATCGGGCTACTGAAGTCTCTGTAAATGAATCATATGTCCATTTCTGGAATACGCAAGAGTCTTAAACCTAAATTCCAGTTTTCTTTTAAGATGCCTGTTTCATTACATAAACAACACATAAAAAAGAAATAATTCAGAAAACAAACCCATCGCTTAGAGAAGCTGTTGCAGGAAAACAGATGGCCCCAGGTAGGCATCCAGCTACAAGTAGCCACAATAGGCCACAAGAAAACAGAGCAAAAAAGAAATATTTGAATCCAAGTTGTTCTTGTCTGCTCCTGGGCTGTTCATGAAAAGAGTCTTACCAGAGCTCATGTATGGTGTTTAGTATTTTATCTAAGTCTTCCAAGTTAATCCAAACAGGCTTTTTTTTTTGCATACATAATGACATGGCAAAACTCTTCAAAAGAAGATGATGCATCTCTTAGTCATAGAAGTCCCTATGCAATGTGGTCATTAGTGGTTTTCTGACTTTTCTCTTGCTGTGGTGAGAGAAGGCTTTGCAATATGACATCCAAATTCCACTGTACCTGTTTGCTGCAGCCCCTGTGCAAGATGCTAACCTTATTATCCCTATTTTTGCCAATAGCATTTTTCATTATTATTTCTCTTCTCACAAACTGAGCTCCGTTTGCTTTTTAAAAGGCATGCTGACCCCCATCTGACATGTTGTCATGTCCTGCTTTACTCAGTGTGCTCCTGCATAAGTATGGTCACTGCCTAGATTTGCAGACGTATAGTCAGTTATAGGCTGAATTCTCTTGTGTTAGTGAAGCACTGTTAATTTCCTTTTCATGTTAGAATGCTGCATGCTTCTTTGTGAATAAGGTTGCCAAGATCAGAGATCTTTTCCTGCATACTCACTTTTTTATGACTTTTTCATTATCCAAAGTCTCTATTTGTATTCCCATTACTTCTACATCTTTTTGGCCAGCTACATCCTTTTGATCTTTCTCTGTTAATACTTTCACAACATCCGTCTCGCTGTCTTTCTGTTTTTTTTTTCACACACCCCTCCCCAAATTACCCTTTTTATTACATTTGTAATATCTCACTTCACAATCTCTTGCATCATGTCCAAATACTCCACTTGAAAAACATTTTCTTTTTTTCACAATTACCAATTAAATGATCTCTGCTACCTCACAAAAAAACACATTTTAGGCTGTCACCAATATTTAACCATGCCTATGAGTTCTTCCTTCTTTTTTTCTGCTCCCAACTTCATCATTTCTACATATGATTTACCTTTCATGACCATTTCTTCCTCCTGCTAAATTTTCTCCATTAAGTCCCCCAGGACACATCCTTCCCACTTTCCGGCTCACAGTCGTTGACCCAGGTTCAATAATACATCATCCTGCAACTCTCCCAACTGGAGGGTTCTAACTATACATTGCAGCTCCTGTTCATCCTCTCTGAAGAGATTTATTTGAAAAATCTCTACCAAATTGAACACCCTCTCAGTTAATTTTTCCAAAATGTCAACAGTTCTCTCTACTTCATCTACAGACTCAATTGCCTGCACCTTTTCCACTGTGTCTTCCGATCTCGTATCTACTACATTTTTCATCTCCATTTCAAACTCTCTCACCATAACACTACAAAATTCTCCAATAGCCTCCTCCTCCATTTCCTTCCTGCTTCTCCGAGCTGTCTTCACGCCTGGACCGGAAGACAGGAAGTGTCACCAAGAACAGCATCCCTGTACGTGAAAAGAGTAGGAGAAGTTCCCCGATGCCCTGGCCAAATTTCCCCTAGTGGTATAAATATTAGCTTGGGTCTCCCCTGAAAAGAGGCCACTAGTACAGTGGGACTAAACCAGTCAAAAAAAGATAAATAAAAATTGAAAAGACAATTATTTCTGTATCAGCATTTAGGATGTCAGTGTGCAAGTGAATTTGTTGTCAGGATTGAAGCACTTGCTTCATCATTAAGTTGTTGCAAGCCACACAAAAATAACAAAAACATTTTTTTCTCCTCATCTTGAGGGATGCCAGATCAGGGAATCTCACCAGGCACTAGATGAGCCAGCTCCAGCTCCACACATAATGGTTCACTTAAGCTCTAAGGTAAATAAAATGTGACTTCTTATTAGGATTAAGTAAAGTCACTCTGTTGTTACATAATTTATTCAATCATCCCAACACAGGAAGTTGTTTTTAAATTTATCATATTTAGTGTGTATAAGGACTGCCTTATCATACATCTACTTAAGTGGGAATAGAAGACAGAAGCAAATTCAATGACTTTAACTATGGAGTCCATCAGAGGAGGATTACAGTAGAATGTATTTAGGTTATCAAATAACTAAAGAAGGTTTGCATTTTAGAAGTCCCTAAACACAGATGTATTTGCAGAAGAAATAGCACCAGTTTTAAAGAAAAGGATCACTGATTTAACAAGGATAACACATGTCTCAGTTGCCTTGTACATTCTATAATTCTATGATTCCATAAAGGGGACATGATATATGTGGAGATGTGCAAGATATGCCCATATTGGTGGGGATAAAATCAAGGGTATTGTGTATCTTAATAGGAGGTTAACTAATTATACAAGGGAGTTAGCATTTATAATGTCAAAGAATAAGGCAAGCTGACTACTGACAGTTTAGGTCAAACAGTTCATTGATGAATAGCTGAAATCCCCCAGTAATAAGGTGTTCAGCTTCTTAGGGATTTCAGCTAAGGTGCTAAGGTAACTATCATGCACAGAAGGGTACACACAAGGTGTTCTATAGCTTCTTGTCATGTGGTTATTAGTTTTGTTTAGGACAATTTGAACCACTAGGAGTTCCAAATTGCTGACCTGCAGATTCTGTCATGAGGTGATGATATCCTTGACAAACACTGATACTCCCCCTACCCCCAATTGCCAATAGATCTCAAAACAAGATAGGTACTAAACCCAGGAAGAGAAGGAGTGCTTTCCTTGTTTTGAAACCATGTTGGGGATGCATGAATGCCTGCTATCACCCTACGCTTGTGTGTGTGAAAAGCAGTGATGGAAAAGCAGTTTGAGATTCAGGAAACAGTAGTACACATCTTGATCAAATGCAAAAAAAGGTTAGCTGCAAAATATACTTCTTTTTCTTTCAGCAGTTCTCATCAGGGATTGCCACAGTGGATAATATGTTTCCATTTCTTCCTGTCCTCTGCATCCTGCTCTGTCACACCAACCACCTGCATGTCCTCTCTCACCACATCCATAAACCTTATCTTAGGCCTTCCTCTTTTCCTCTTACCTGGCAGCTTCATCCTTAGCATCCTTTTCCCAATATACCCATCATCCCTCCTCAGCACATGTCCAAACAAAAGCAATCCCGCCTCTCTGGCTTTGTCACCAAACTGTCCAACCTGGGCTGACCCTCTAATATACTTACTCCTAATCCTGTCCACCCTCATCACACCCAGTGCAAATCTTAACGTCTTTAACTCTGCCACATCCAGCTGTGACTCCTGCCTTTTTGTCAATGCCACTGTCTCCAACCCATATAACATAGCTGGTCTCACTATCCTCTTGTAGACCTTCCCTTTCACTCTTACTGGTACTCGTCTGTCACAAATCACTCCTGACACTCTTCTCCACCCACTCCACCCTGCCTGTACTGTCTTCTTCACCTCTCTTCCACACTCGCCATTACTCTGAACTGTTGATCCCAAGTATTTAAACTCATCCACCTTCTCCAGCTCTGCTCCCTGCATCCTCACCATTCCTCTATCCTCCCTCTCATTCACACACATATATTCTGTCTTAGTCCTGCTGACCTTCATTCCTCTCATCTCTAGAGCATATCTCCACCTCTCCAGGGTCTCCTCAACCTGTTCCGTACTCTCACTTCTTGTTCTTCTTCTTTCAGCTTTTCCCAGTTTGGGGTCACCACAGTGGATCACATGTCTGCTCATGGTTGGCAGGCACACACATGCACACACTCACACCTAGGGCCAATTTAGTGTATGCAGTCCACCTACAACATGTTTTTGGGATGTGGGAGGAAACCGGAGCACCAGCACCTGGAGGAAACCCATGTGACCACAGGGAAGACATGCAGACTCCACATAGAAAGCACCCCAGCCGAAGATCGAACCAGAGAGCCTTTTGCTGTGAGGTGCAACGCTAACTGCTGCACCACTTTGGCTGCCCTGTTCCCTACTCTCACTACATATCACAATGTCATCTGCAAACATCATAGTCCACAGGGACTCCTGTCTGATCTTGTCTGTCAACCTGTCCATCACCACTGCAAATAAGAAAGGGCTCAGAGCTGATCCTTGATGTAATCCCACCTCCACCTTAAACGCCTTTGTCACTCCCACTGCAGATCTCACTGCTGTCACACTACCCTTGTACATATCCTGTACCACTCTTACATACTTCTCTGTCACTCCCGACTTCCTCATACAATACCACAACTCCTCTCTAGGCACCCTGTCAAATGCTTTCTCTAAGTCCACAAAGACACAATGACACTCTTTCTGACCTTCTCTGTACTTCTCCATCAACACTCTCAGAGCAAACATTGCATCTGTAGTGATCTTTCCTGGCATGAAACCATACTGCTGATCACTAATCATCACCACCCTTCTTAACCTAGCTTCTACAACTCTTTCCCATAATTTCATGCTGTGACTGATCAGTTTTATCCCTCTGTAGTTACTACAGCTCTGCACATCACCCTTATTCTCAAAAATCAGTACCAAAACACTTTTTCTCCACTCCTCAGGCATCCTCTCACTTTCCAAGATTTCATTAAACAATCTGGTTAAAAATTCCACTGCCCTTTCTCTTAAACACCTCCAAGCTTCCACAGGTATGTCATCTGCACCAACACCCTTTCTGTTCTTCATCCTCTTCATAGCTATCCTTACTTCCTTCTTGCTAATCCGTTGCACTTCCTGAGTCACTATCCCCACATCATCCAGCCTTCTCTCTCTCTCTCTCTCATTCTCATCATTCATCAGCCCCTTAAAGTACTCTTTCCATCTGTTCAACACACTCTCCTCACTCGTGAGTACATTTCCCTCATTATCCTTTATCACCCTTACCTGCTGCACATCTTTCCTAGCTCGGTCCTTCTGTCTAGCCTCCTTAGTGTCCAACCTTTCATACAACTCTTCATACCCCTTATCCTTAGCCTTCGCCACCTATTTCTTTGCCATGCAAAGGAGGTTCCTACTAACCAATAAACCTATGCACCTCATCTCCTTATACTCCTGTCTACTTTCTTCATCTCTCTGACAATCCCACTTCTTCTTCACCAACCTCTTTCTCTGTATACTCTCCTATACTTCCTCATTCCACCACCAGGTCTCCTTGTCCTCCTTCCTCTGTCCAAATGTTACACCAAACACCTTTCTAGTAGTCTCCCTTACTAGCTCTGCTGTAGTTACCCAGCTGTTTGGTAACTCTACACTGCCACCCAGTGCCTGTCTTAACTCTTCTCTGAACTCCACCTCACAATCACCCTTTTTCAATTTCTACCAATTGATCCTTGGTGCTGCCCTCACACTCCTCCTCCTCTTCTTGATCACCAACGTCATTCTACAGACCACCATTCTATGCTGCCTAACTACACTTTCCCCCGTCACCACTTTACAGTCTCCAATCTCCTTCAAACTGGCCCTCCTGCATAGGATATACTAATGAGCATATAGACAGCTGGGGTTCATGCCAATGAAGCAAAAAAGCATGGTAGAATGATTCATGAATGTATGAAGACAGTGTGAACACGTCACCCTCACTTTAGCTCAGAATACATGCTGGAATACAGCTAAAGAGAAACTCTGAAAAATGTTAGGGGTTGCTGCAACCATTATACATCTGCATGTGCAACAAGCTGTAATACAAGATGCTGCTGCTGCCTGACCATGGCCTAGAAATTGTAAAGTGCTCAGACCACATTTGACCTACCATAGACTATATGTAATAGAAATAATAGAGTGCTACATGTTGACAGGGATACTACAGAAGAAATAGTGGATAATTTCCTGAGATACTGAGGGCCAAAGACTGCAACCACATTGAAATAAAAGCACTATCTGGTGAACTGGGAAGGAAGTACATGAAAATAAAAGATTATCACTCCATCAAATGTTAGGTGGTCTGTAATGTACAAGTATGTTTGTATACGTGATGTCAATATATTAATTGATTGGACATAGTCTCTAACTCCCTGTTTCCAGCATGAATTTATACAGTTTCACATAACTAATTATTAGCATCCAACATTATAGCAAGACATCAAACTCCTTATTAGACTAGATCCTAGTATCAGACCCTAGTAAATTCACCACCAAAGTTACAATATCAGAATCTCAAAGTCACCATCTCCCAATCTATACAACTAGGTACTTTACACCTCCACTTAAACAGCATGTTTATACACACAAGCTGTCCAAATTTAACCCAGATATATTCATTACTACTCTTTCATCTATTAACTGGAACATCCCAAAAATCATCCCCATAGATGATGATGCTGTAAATGAATTCAATACAGCCTTCCTAAAAATCCTGACTAGCTTTGCACCTCCTAGAAGTAAAAAACTAAAAACAAATAATGGAATTTGGCTATCCAAAAATAATAGAATGCTAAGAAAAAATGTGGAAAAATGACAAATATATAAAACACCACAATTTCACGAAAACTTCAGAATGCTCTGCAACCGTACTAAAAGCCAAATAAATGAAGACAAAAATGTACTATAGCAGCATTCAATACAATAGTAAAAACAACCATAAAAATTCTTGCCAGCCATTAAAGAAATTTTACATCCCAGCCAAAAATTCAACCCTAAACCCTCTCCCAATAACTCACCACTCAAAACTGCAATATAATTCAACTCTTATTTCATAGGTAGTACAGTGTACTTAACCAAGGATTCCCCAAAATCTAATCCCAACCCTGCCCAACAGCCACATATCACTACATATACTTTTACCTTCAAACCTGTGCCTGCATCCTATATGAAACTGCTCTTAAAAAAGTCAAACTGTGCTCTATTTCATCTGATGATCTTCTAAGCGAGTACCTTAAAATAGCAGCCAATAGCATTGCCTATTCTGTCTCTATCCTTATAGATACATTAATCCAGAAATCTCACATTCCCTCTCTCTGGGAAAAGAAAATCACACATTATCTCTATACATAAAGAAGGAAATTTAACAGTCAACACTAACATTTAGACTTACAGCAATCTTACCTCTCCCCCAAAAGTACTTGAAAAATGTAATTAAAATCAAATGCTAAACTATCTCCTGTAGGAAGAACTCCTATAGCCCACACAATACAGGTTCCATCACTCCCATAGTTTTAACACTGTACTTCTATCCTTTATAGAGACTGTCGATAAAGACAGAGATAATGGCAAGTTAGTTTCCTTCTAATTTTTAGACTGGTAAACTAGTCTCCTTCTCTAAAGCCTTTGACACAGTTTTTCACAACAAACTTCTACTTCAAATGTCCTGACTAGGTCAATCTCAGCCCACCCTTCTATGGTTCAAAAGCTACTTGACCAATAGATATGTCAGTAAAATGGCACTCCACCCTTTCTCCATACCTCCCAGTTACCACTGCTGTACCACATGGCTAAATCCTTGGTTCCTTCTTCTTTAACATTCTCACCAACAACCTCCACATAACAATTTTTCCTAATAAAATACACAGATGACTCCATACTCATCTGCACATCAGACAATCTGACACATTTCCAAAAAATTACTCAGGAAGCTTTGACAGCCAGTGAATATGGCTTTGTAACTCTTAACTCATACTCAACCTAAAAAAACTACTTTTTTACCAAAACCCTCTTGCTTAAAAAAAAAACAAAATTTAAAATCCTCTCTCTTAATAATACAATCACTGAAACCACTTCTCACGCTATATTATTAGGGATGATAGCAGATGATAATCTTAAATTTGACCTACACATGCAAATTGCATATAAAAGCCAACACTTCTCATTGGAAAGATAACTCCCTCCCTCATATTATAGGTGTTGAAAACTGCTTCAGGGAATGGTTACACTGGAGACCCAAATAGCTACAAGGAAATGGAAAGAGATTATCCTCATATTGAGAGTGAGTGTTATGTAATTATTTGTTGGACAGGGTAGATTTGGCCTTGAACAGCTAGCTGGGTGCAGTTTTATTCTATTTTCCTAATAACCCTGCTGTCATCTCAGGCTCTAACTTTTAAAATGGCAGGCAGGAGATCCTCATAGAGGAGTGTTCTATAGCTACTCATCTATTTACTCTTTTCCCTTCTCTTTGGGGTGGGAATTGAACAAAATCTAATGCTTACAAAATTCTTATGTTCACGTTTTCCATTTTTGCTTCTATGATCCTAGTACACAGATAACTATACTTGTGTCTTTTATTGACTGTTGCACTCTATTCATGTGCTTGTTTTGATTTTTATGAACATGTAGTAATCTAGTATGCTATACTAACTCAGGTAAGTTTAGAGTCTTGTTAAATGAGGTCCATATGTTTTGTTAATAAGGGAATATAATTGGCTTGGATCAAATCCTTATTGTCAACTATGAATTTACATGTATGTTTGATATCTACTTGTTCATAGGTTCATAGGTTCATAGGTTCATACTAGGCTATCTGCCCTGGGGCAATTATAAGCCTAGCCCGATTCTGTATGGCTTACGCCACCCCTTGATTTGAGTATACTGTGCCCTTTTTAAGGTTTAGTTTACTGTGCCTCTGTCTAATAGTGACACGGGAAAGATGACTCCCTCCCTCATATTATAGGTGTTGTTGCATCATTCAAGCTGATTGAGTTGTGCATGGTCAATAACTTACCTTTAATTTCTCTACAAACTGTCTAAAATTTCTATAAATATTAAATGATTGTCAAATAACTTGTATTGATTCTTAACCAATATTTTTATATTATCACTAAATTGTTATAATTATTTAAACTGCAGATGTTTTTGTTTTATTTTTAAAGATTGTAAAATTATTCTTCTTAAAATGTTTTGTAATAATTTAGAGCTTTTCTCTCTGGGCCACCAATGAAAATAAGTGTCTACTCAGTCAGACTTTCCTGGTAATGAAATGTCAATAAATAAATAAACAGGATCATCATGTAGATGTATGGCAAAAATAAAATAAAGTTAAAAATTGCATAAAAACACTCAACAAAAAATAGAAATGCGTAATACAGTCAAAAACATTTCCACCAATAGAATTAAAACTACACTTGCCACTGCTTACCTCTTCCCTCAATAATCTATGCCACTCCCATCTTTTCTAATCTCTAGGCTTCATAAAAAGCAGAACTTGAAAAATGTTATAATAAAGTGGCTACATTTGCAACAAATTCATTTTTCAGAACCTGTAACTGTGTAGCATTAAAAAACTTAAACTGGTTAGAACTACCCCATCAACTAACATATACCTTCTTAAAAACTTTTTTCGTCCACAAATCTGTGAAATTTGCTGGTCGTGGTCTTTACTCATACCATGTTGCTAAGGCCAGGAACTCTTACTTATATCTGTCAGATCAATACCCTCTATTGAGCCCTTTAAAACCATTCTGAAAGACTTTCTAACCAAAATCTGGCTCTATTATTGCTCAACTCAAAGATAAACTATATCTTTAAATATGAAAAATTAAATATTCATATCTTACACCTCCTTACTCTCTCTTTATCATGCACTTCCTAACTTCAATCAATTTCTCTCCACTGACTCTCTAGCTGTACCATAACTGTGATTTTTCTGACTTCATATTGCGGTTCCTGATTATATTACTAACATACCTTTAATTTCCCTAAGCTGACTGATGCGCTGTTCTCTTCTGCAGCTCTAGACTTCTTGTCCTAGATAAGTTTATTATAATATATATCTAAACTTTCCATTAAGGAGTTGTGTTTCTTCAATGGCAGCTATGTCATTTGCAGTGCATCTAATAACTCTCTGCATCTATGCATATACTATATTTTAAAAACACATATTGGGTTCATACTAATAAGATGAAATTATATATTACTCTCTTGTAATTTTCCTGTATATTGAAGTAGCAACTTTATTACCACTATTTGTTATTGCAAATCTAAGAAGTCAAATCACATTTCTGAAACAATGTAGTTTAAAATAAAAAAATCAGTTGTAATAAATAAAATAAAAACATATCAAATTATCACTCCCTAGATTACAAAATGTTCATCTGCAAATGTTTTATCGAATGAAATAGTTTTCTGAAAAACATTATTAGAAGTTAATATAAACTGCTCTTCCAAGCCTAATAAGGCAATATTAGTATGTTTGCAACAGGGTGCTCATAGCTACCCTACAAGCTGTTTTATAGTACCATTTAAAAAAAATAAGCACTTTATTTTCATGCACAAAACAGAATCTTAGTGCAACCACACCATATTCATTCAGAATCCTGCTGAACAGTGACTTAGTGTCCCCTGTATTCCTGTACATTTTTGTGTGTCCACCAGCCTTTCAACTGCTCTACGAAATCATCTGCCCTAGTGAAACTACTTACAAAACACAAATACTCCTTCAAACAATCATCTTGATAAACAGAAACAGGCTTAGCCTGTAGAATCAGCCTTATTCAACAGAGTATAATACCTAACACATTTTAATCAAAGTTGTTAGACAATCATTTTGCAACACATTTAGTTATATTCACTTATAATTCCAATATACTACAGCTTAACAAACATTAATTCCTTGAGCCTCAACTCCCTGAAACTCAATTCCCTAACAGTGCTGGCATTTCCATTGAAAAGCATTGCCAGGGGAATTGTACTGCAATAAGTACCATTTCTGTGTGTTTCCCGTCTTCTTCCTTGCAGGTCAACCATGGAATTGAGTACATAATTGGGGGGAGGGACACAAGGGGGCTTACCCTCCTGCAAAAGCAATGAAAATTGGATTTTCTTGCAGTTCTTTTCAATGAGTTGAGTTTCAGGGAACTGAGGCTGCGAAATCTGCTTTCTTCCACTCATAGTGGAAGCTTGCAATTCTTGCTTGTCTCTGTCTACTTTAAACATTGATATTGCAATATTCATACCTCTAAAATGTTCCTGATTTTGCCTCCCACTTTTGCACATCCCTCATTTTTTTTTAATTTTCTGGTAAATTGCTGAGAGTTAAAATCTTTCAGTAATGACAATCAGAGTTTCATGATTCATAATTTTTAAAAAAATCACATTGATGCAAAACATTGTTCTATTAACTTTTTAAATTAATTATAATACTTGTCACTGCTTTTGGGCCTTTGTCTTATCATTTATTTATTTACTTATTTATTTGCATTTCTTTACTGAGATAGTCCACTGGGCCAAAGAGCCCATTTTCAATGGAGGCCCTGGGAGAAACATTCCACATGTAACCAGAAACTGAAAACATACAATAAATACAATAACAAGCACATAACATAAAGCAAAATATATTTGGCATGAGTACATTACTAGAGAATATACAGCAATAGTATGACACAAAGTAAATACAATTGGAATAAACTTATTACAGGGTTATATACAGTTGGAGTAAGTATGTTGCAGGGTTATATACAGCCAAGTGAAGCATTTTAGATTGAGATGATAACAAAATTACTTGATTCAGCACATTGCATAAAATTTCTAACAGGTGAATTGAATTACAAAATGACACATGATTCTACATTGCATAAAAATAAAAAAAATATCTAGCAGTGGTTAATAGTGAGGCTTACACCTGGCCTTAGTGTAGATAATACAGACGACATAAAGTAGCAAGGCATTACACCTTGTATTAAGTATGTGCATCTATATTACAAGATCAAATGCTTAGGTGATCAAATACCTAAACATCGAACTTGTAATATTGAACCCAAAAACGCCGAACAGCACAAGAAAACACGTCGGTCAGCCACAGAAAAAAAAAACTTTACACCCAAACTAACTGGTGGGCTTTGCCCCCCACACCCCCAATGTGGGGGGCTGTGCCCCCCACCCCTAACTAAATATACCAACTCCGAGATCGCTCTACAGTAGACAAAATGGCAAAATCTAGCAAACAACCAAGGGAAATCTTTCCCTGCATTAAAATCGGCCGTTTGCTGTTTTTTGCTTTCAATATTATAAGTTTGATGTTTAGGTGTTCGATCGCTTAAGCATTTGGTGTCGTAATATAGACCCAAGTATATTACATGTCCAATATGAGGATCTATTTTAGGTAGAGGCTGATTGAGATTTGAGGGAAGGGGACATGGTGCAGGTACAGTTCCAGTAGGAAGACAGAAAGTTTTTTAGGGAGGTTTCAAAAGTGTCAATATTTTTTGTAGTTCTAATAGTCAAAGGTAGGACATTGCAGGCCTTCACTACAGAGCATGAGTATAGAAGCTGTCCAGCAGACAGGAGTGGTTTATGGACCAGCAAAAGGTGCTGATTCTTGGATCTGAGATCCATATTTGGTTGGTAAGAACTGAAAATCTGGCTAAGAGCAATCTGATGGTTTAAAGATTATTTTGTGGACTGTATTCAATTGTAGGTAGGAGGGGTAGTGAGGTAGTTCAAGCTAGTTGAGAGAGTGCAGAGCAGTAATGTTTGGTGTTAAAATCAAATTTAACCACTTTGTTGTAACAAGCTTCTAGTTTAGCTTTAAGGGAGGATGAGAGATTAGTAAGTAGAGGGGCACCGTAGAGTAGGGAAGGTAGTAGGTAAGTGGAAGCAAGGACTTGTTTAGTGAAGGGGCTAAGGAAGTTTTTGTGCCTAGAGAGGATGCCAGGCTTTTGGTGGGTCTTGCTGATGCTGTGCTGCATGTGTATGCAAATTTCAGGTGTTCATCTATAAACACTCCTAGCAGTTTTGTTTGAGTAACGACCTCAGTTACTTTGTGAGAGTATAGTGAACTGGGCTTTGTTAAGGGTAATAGACTTCTTAGGTGTGAAGAGCATGAGTTTGGTATTGGTAGGATTGAGGGAACGGTAATTATTAAACATCCTTGTCTCAGTAGTAGTGAAGACTGACTGAGTTAGTTGTTGTAGTTCAGTTATGGAATTAGTGGTGCATATAATTGTAGAGTCATCAACATACCGAATAAGTGAGCCTTGACCTAGAGAGTAGTGGAAACTATTAATAAAAATGATGAATAACAAGGGTCCTAGTACAGAATTATGGGGAACTCCAGTAGGGGTATTGATATATGGGGAGAAGAAATCTTGCCATTTGACAGCCTGTTGTCTGTCAGTTAAATAAGTAGTGAATCAGTTAAGAGATGAAAGACAAAGACCAGTTTTAGACAGTTGGCTTAGAATCAGGGAGTGAGAGACAGTATCAAAAGCTTTTGAAAGGTTTAGGCGTAGGGAGGAGACAATTTTGCCTGAGTCATGGGCTCTATTGATTGTGTCCATGAAGGATATGAGTGCAGTTGTGCTGCTGCAGCCTGGTCTAAAGCCGTGCTGTGTGGGAGATAGAATTAGGTTGTGAAGAAGAAAGTGTAGAATTTGAGTGTGAATGCACTTTTCTAAGATCTTAGATATTGGAGAGAATGGCAATAGGTCGGAAGTTTGGGATATCAGAATTATTGCCCCCTTTATGAAGAGGAAGAACATGGGCTTTTTCAGATTTTAGGGACATAACATTCTTGGACAGATCTGTTTAGAAGGATGGCTGTAGTGTAGGCAATAGATTCAGCAGCTAAATTTAAGAATTGTGTAGGTAGGCTGTCAGGGGCATTAGTGAATGGTTTGAGTTTAAACAATAGTCTTTTTACTGTGGTGGTTGGGATGGGTATAAAAGTGAATGTAGGTGTAGAGTTGCTAGAGAGGGAGGGTATATTGGAAGTAGTGTGATTGGGTACTTTAAAAGGAGTAGCAGGGTTCATGGGGCTATGAGATTGGGGAAAGGAGGCAGTGATGCGTGCTATAGCATTAATAAAGTGGGAATTAAAGAGGGTGGCTATTTCTAGTAGAGTTTTGTCAGGATGAGAGCATGGGTTACTCTTTGTACCTGGATTTAGTAATGATGTTACAGAATTACAGAATTCATTTAGGTTTGACTTGTATTCATTCTAAAATTATAGATAGTATTTTTTCTAATCTTTGCTGTCTAGTCTTTTTACCTGATTTCGATGTTGTTTGAATTTCTGCAGGTCAGGAGAGTTTGTTAGCTAACCATTGTTTCCAGCTCTTGTCTCTGGATTTCATCATTTCTTTAGTAGCTTTAGTCAGCCATGGGGCTGACTAAACTATATGTTATCATTCTTTTTGCTTTGCCCAGAATTATTACAGAAATAAATTGAGGTATTGCTTCACTTACTGCCAGATTAAAACTAAGATTTTCCTTTGAAATCAGTCTTTACTCTATTTTCACAATTTATACCACATACAAATCTGTTAATTTATTTGATATTTCACCAGGAAACGTATACCTGACTCAGCTAGCCAATACAATGTTCCTTCATACTCCAAAATAAACTCCTGCTTCTTTTTATTTCTGTTAAGAAACCTGAATATTTCAAGTATTCAGTGATTTCGGGGTTCATATACTTCCATAACATCTCTACAGTATCAATCAGATGGCTTCTTGGGTACTTAAGCCAGTGCAGTGACCTCTAAAGTTTCATGTCCCATATAGTGAACATCACCAAAACTCTTATCATCAGAGATATTATTTGTTGCATAACACTCCTCTGCTGTTTCAGCATACTGTTCATTCTTGCCTGGTAATAAACATGGTGTGCAGTCATCTTTCTCAGTTGTTTTAAAATTATATCCACCTTCAGCTACTTTGCTGCTCAGACTTCCTGCCACACCCAAACTAGTGTCTATAAGCTCTGTTCATGCACTACACAGAACGGATACAGTGCATGTACCCACATGTAGCTACATAGAGTGTATTGTTAACTTAAACATTGATTATTCATGTTTTTACCCATATAAATGAACCTATGAACCTATTAATTATCTTCAATACAATTACATACTTCTGGCATTGAAATGAAAGTACTTCCTGCAAGTTGGTTGTAACATATACTTAAAAAATATATTTATAGTTTGAAATTTTCAGTTGAAACTTCCAGTGTATGTCAAGCAGAGAAGCACTCTTGCCAAATTCAAGGTAAACCTAGATAATTGGATGGGTAGCCTCAAATTATTCCCCTGTCTGTCTTGTGTTACCCTCCTTGAGGCTACAGGGGACTTCTGAATATGTTTTATTGGTTATGATTGTAATACTGCATAGAATGTTGCTTCGTACTTACTTATGAATCTATGAGCCTATAAACCTTTGCTTCTGTTCACCAAGACTGAAATAACTTGAAACATTAATGCAGGCCTATGCATTTAGAATATTCTGGCATCTTTAGTTCTGGTTTTATACAACAAGTTTTGTTTTCACCTTAAAGCATTGACAGACTTTTGTTTGCTTATGTATTCACAAATAGCTTCACCCGGTTCCATACAAATTCATTGTAACACAGTATTAATATTACTCCACTATACTTTTATTCTGCTCATAGTTCATTTCCACTTTAAAATGTTATTTGCTCTTTCTATCTGTTTAAGAACTACAATTCACTTAAATGTCTCTGCTTTACATCATATGCAATAACAGGTGAAAATTGCATGATTTTGTTCTCACACCATTCATGAGTTCAATTATTTATTTTTTATTATTTATAATTGATAAAGCTGGGTAATGCACTAACCTACATGAACCATTGTTGGGCCCATCTGTGAAAAAAGACAAATGTGGCACATTGAGAGAACAGAGACAAAATTACAACAATAACTATGGTAAATATCAGAAGACAGGATTTTATCCAAGCTATATTACTGTACAGCAACACTATTTTACAACAGTATGTACAATATTTGCAGTTAGGACTGGAGGGTAGGGGGAAAAGGGTGGGAAAAGATAGGTGCACAGGGAGAAAGCAAGTGTGACAGGGTAGTAGGATGAAGATGTGAATAAAATGAGAGATCCGAGGGTTGAAAGAAATCAAGGAGCACATAAATTATGAGCCTGAATAGAAGCAGAGGCAGACTGTGAGGAAAAGGATCTAATATAGGAGCAGAGAAAATAGCAGTTACATTTAGCTTATTTTGTTAAATGATTCTTAAGTTATGAATGAAGGCTGAGAAAAGATTAAGTGCTTTTTAAGTGTATAGGAAGGGATTTCCAATGACTGGGGCTAATTAGTGAGAAGGCATTAAATGTGCAGTATAGTGTATTATAGGTTTATAGGCAATTACTAGGCTATTGCCCTGCAGTCTATTATAAGCATAACCAATAATCACAGGTGAGAATTAAACGCTGTACCTTTTAGCTGTGATGTAAAGACCTTAATCATTATGCCAGCCCTCCCTCCCCTCAGCTCACATACCTGTATCTTGCAGTCTGGTACTCTACCACTATACCACACTGGCCAATGGGAGTATAGGAGATGAAGGACAGGTGCAGAAGAAAGTAGACATCTTTAGGAGTAGCTGGAAACTCTTGAAGTAAGATGATCTGATAAGGAACAGGAAGGATTTTGTGTCAGCACGTTGAAGAGCAGATACCCTAGTAGCATTTGAGCTCTGAGTTCAGTAAGAAGTCATTATACCATCCAGAGAGCCAGCAGTGATGCTCTTTTTTGTCAAAAGGGTTGTAAATCTACAGATTTGGCTGGGGATTATTTGTAGAGTGGAGAATTTTGTTTCTTGGAAGTGTCTGACCTAAGAATTCCATAGTCTAATTGGACTTGAAAAATTTCTTTCTCTATCACATTTCTTCCTTATGCAGAGAGGAAGTAATATAATACATTTTCCTGTCCCAAAAGTGGATTTAGTGATCTTTGATTTCAAGAGTTTTATGTTGTGGTGGAAATTTAAATGAGGTCAAACTAGATTCCTCTGTAAAAAGAATGCTCTGCATACTCAGTTAGATTGAGGTTGTTGTATAGGATATGTTAGATTTGGTGGACGAAGAGGGGTTTTTGCCTAATACTGAAGATCATTGATTTTGTTTGTTGTTTGTTTCAGGTTGAGAAGAAACTAGCCAAGAGCCTTGGGTCTGATTCAGTTGGAGGTGAGCGAGTTTAGGGGGAGGTTGTGCTCCTTAAGAGCAAATACTTTTGTTATGTCAATGAAAATGGTTAGACGTCCTTCAACAGTACTAGAAAGGATGTCATCAATGAAGGTATATAAGGCATTCAAGATGATATAACCATCCCAAAAGGTTAGATGATAGCAAAGAGCATGTTTGAGTTGTAGGTGATTTATTGAAAATAAATGAGTTTTTCAAGGATTTTCCCATGAAGTGTAAGTATGACTATGGGCCTAACATCTTGTGGGGAAGAAGGTTTGAGGGGTCTTTTGCAGTGGGAAAATAGATACTTGCTTCTTGATATCAGGTATAATGCTGCTATGGCAGAGAACATAGCTATGGTGCAAGAGACTTGGAAGGTGCTTTCTACATATGTAGGGGAAACAGGGAAGCAAATGACCCAGGCCAGGAGGGCCCTCACTGGGGATGGAAGGTAACAGCTTTATTATGTCACTTTTCTTTACAGAGGAGAAGTAGAAGAGAGAGGTGAGTGGACCAGAGGACGTAGAAATGATTCTAATCACTGAGTTGCTAGAACTTGCATTCTCGCTCATGATATTATTACATTTTCATAATTGTTGTGTTTCTCAGAGGATGTAGATTGCTGAGGCTGCATATAGATGTCTTTGTACCCTCTCACATCTTTTTAGCTAGGTTTCTTAGGTTCAGAAATTGGGCTTTGTTTGCATAGGTGTCATTTTTTTTCATTCTTCCAAGTATTGTCTCTAATTTTGAGTGAGGTGTGGAGGTCTTTTGTATTCCACTGCTTGGAGATGGATTTGTAGTCTTGAAATTATTAGGAAATGCTTCTCTTAAATATAAAAAAAACTATTTCTCTATGACTAGGGATGTAACAAGGGAAGAGTCAGAATTACTTAATATAGGGGTATAATAGGTGTTTTCAAGATGCTATTTGAGTGCAGCAGTGTTTTTTTGGGAGTTTGGAACAAAAGGAGGTGAGGAAAGACATTAAGCTGGCATAAGGAAAGGGGAGAGAGAGAGAGAGAGAGAGAGTAAAAGTTACAGGAGAATGGCCACTTAGTGAGGAACCATGGATTTGAATGGTGTTCATTAAATTGGGAATTTGGGTAATGACAATATCAAGAATGGAGTGGTTGTTTGTTCTGAAACTGAGCCTCATGGGTTTGCTAACTAATTGAATTAGGTTGTGATGTAGAAGACAGGGGCGAATGCCAGACTGAAAAGGACTGAGATGGCTGTTAAAGGCTCTGAGGATGATTTCTTTCTCATAAAGGTGTGAGGCTTGTAAGAGATTAAGAACATGAATCTAAAATGTGTCTGATGAGGAGGGAGGGGGTTGGTGTATAATAGCTAAATAAAGATGGAAGGTATTATTAAATAGCATGTGCACAATCAGTGAATTTGGATCATGATTTATGGGAGAAGCAGCTAAAAAATGTGCTGTAGCTTAGTTTTGCAAAGCAGAAGGGTTCCACCAGCAGTTCTCTTACACAGACAACCATTAAATGTGCAGCAAGACAAATCTGAGTGTCTTCTTTAACCCATGACTTTGGGATGACAATCAGATCGTGGAAGTGGGTATGTAGGAAACAACTCAGTTGTTTGACTTTGTTTTTGGTGCTGACGGTATTGAGCAAGACAAGATTTACTGCAGGATAAGGAGAAGGAACAGGACCATGGTTGGCTTCGATATTACTTTTAAACAGTAAAAATATGAGTAAGAGGTGAGCTTAATGAGGAATCTTGGATATTTGTGGAAGTAATTATGTTTGTTTGAATGGGAATGATGAGAAAATTTGGTGAGCATAGGATAGATGATTGGAGATACAACTTTAGGTAAGAAGGAGATGGTGGAGGCTGTAAAATTTGTATGTTACCTGTTACTGAGATGGGTTGGAGGAAAGGGGATGCAGTTGGAGGATGAATGGAGACTCAGAATGTGAAGGGTAACTGAAGTGCAGGATGAAGGACAGAAAAAGATAGTTAAGAGGGATGACATAATGTGGAAAGGATTAAGGGGATACAAGGGTTCTGAATATTGATAGTGGGAGGTGGAGCAGTTATTGGGGGTAGGGATAATAAGGTTCAAAGTACATGAGCAGATTTTGATTAACAGCATTTCCAATGGAACGCTATTCATTGAAGTGTCACTTTGATGAAGTGATATAGACCCATGTGATACTATAGATCATGTTATTCAATGCCATTGAGATGGAAGATGATGAACTGACAGGTGTTTATATAGTACAGGTGATAAAATGGAATGGGGTAAAAGCAGGTTACTGCAAGAGATTTGCCAAATGAGACTAAACAGAAACTGATTAAATTAGGCACTAAACAATAGGCATAATAATGACTTATTTTGAGAATGACGAAGTGAAGTAGTAATTTCGGGGGGCAGCATAGTATTGGTGAGGGGTGGAAGTGAGTTGAGGGGAAGAGTCAAGAGTGGCTGAGGATAGAGGAGGGAGGGAATGAAGTCAGCCACCAATCACACCTCATTGTTATACATTTGTTGCAGGCATGAATGCATCCAAGTGTCTTGGATTGACACAATAATGAGAAAGAGAGCAAAAATGTAAATAAAATTAAAGTTATAACTGTGAAAAAGGGACCACTAAACTGAAAGAACACAAACTGTTCCAAACATGTAGTGGCATGTGTGGCAGCTATCCCAACTGTATACATCCACATGCCTGTTGCTACCTCTGATCTGGGGTACCAGAATGCATGGCCCATATTGCGTTCAACACACTGCATGTGCGCTGTTGCTGTTGTCTGTACATTCAGTATGGTTAATAACTGAGTACATTGCCTCTGAGACATGTGAAGGTTGGCTACTCCCTGAATCTTTGCCTATTCCTTCTGGTACAGCATCTTGGCCTTTATCACCTCCTTGCACAGACACTATGAACTCTTCCTCCTCTACATCAGAGTCTGGCAGTGGAAGGTGGCCCCATCCAGTGGCTGAACTCTCTGCTGCTATGTTATGTGCATTCTTGCATGCTGCCTGATTATGTCACTGACACTCCTCTGACATTGCCATGTTTTGTGATTCCACCCAGCAACAGTACTGATACCATGGACCAATGTCTCTTATATGTGATCTCACAGTGGCTGGTGAGCAACCCCTCTCCCTAATAGGCATCACCCCTAGGTCCTGGATGGCTGTGGCAGAGTGACATTCTGAGTTTAGCTGAATTTTTTAAAACTGTGCCATCATCCCCATCTTGGAACATGATAACACCAGTGGAAACAATAGACATAGCTGTAGTGCAGTCAGTGCTAGGAACAATAGGCTTCTAAATGCAAAGAGATGGTTGCCATAAGTATACTCAATTTTACAAGTGTGAACAGAGATAGGAATACTGTAGGTGTCACTGACATTCTATGTTGTAAATAATGTGATATTCCAGTGGTACTCCATATCAGAGGTATCAACAATCATCTGCATGTATACTGCTGGATAGCTGCCACACATAACCCAAAGAGCAATGCAGAGGAAGGACAGGTTTTACAGACAACATGGGTAGGGGGCCACCTGGTTAAGTCACAGGTGACAGTGGAATAATGGTCTAGGATGTTGGGTTACTTATTTGAAGGCTCCATGCAGGTGTCTTCTTAATATAGGCACCTAACACAACTATTCATGACACACAGAATAGTATAAGGATAGGCAATCCTGAAAGTGGGCTGCCGTCCCACAGCTACACTGTAGCTATTCACTTCCATATATTATGCATGAGCGACATACACAGGTGCCAGTTTCAGATAAGTTTAATACAGATTACAGTATTCCAAGGTAAAGGCTGGCATGTACAATATACTATAAGATACATCTTATGACAGTACTGCAAAACACTGTGTACCTCCTAAACCCTGCTTGTGCTTTAACCTATGCTAACCTGCTGCCTGAAACTTGCTTCAAACAGCTGTTCTAGTACTGCTACTGCAACTTTTCCATTTTTCACGGTGCAGCTTGGCATATAAAATGGAGGCCCATCTGATTAAGCTCTGGTTATATAGCAGTATGTGTGGGGCATATTCAAATAAGTTTGGGTTCCAGTTATGGATGTCAATCACTATATTATGGTGAAGCACATGGGCAATCTGATGTTCTGCAGATTGTTCTCACATAGTTGTCATACTATGTTCGAGTGCTTGTGTATGCTGCCTGCATGTATACACATGCTGCGCTTCATTATAGGACTAAACTGCTGTGCTCATAATTCAGAATTCATATTAGCAGCATGAATCACAGGCCATTATCTTGTCTTGTCTGACATTAATGGTGATGGTCACCTGTGATCATGCCCAATGTGTCTGCCTGGTGTACTAATGAGTCATGCCCTTTCTCCCACACAGTCAGTTTGCTGAGCAGTTACTGGGTCCCTGTGTGGGTTCATTTCACAGGATGAATAGCTGGTTTGACTTTCCTGAGGCTCTTCTGAAGCCACTGGCATTCCAGGTGACTGGACACCAGACAGCAGGTATTTACATTGTGTTGTAAGCACTTACTATACAGCACTTGCCAACAGTCTGCTCCAGCATGTGAAGGCTCATGTTACCTGCTGCCACCTAATCCAGTGAAATCCACACTAGCCAGCATATAGTTATCCTTTGCTCTACAACTTACTTCTTGTTTTGTCCTTCTCAGGTTGATCTGTGGCTTTTTAACATTGTCCCAGTTTCCATATCAGAGCACAGCTAGCTGCCTAGCTGTGCAGAATGTTAGTATTGGATGCTCTTGTGTAGTTTATGTTGTATGTGGTGCAGGCCTCAATCTGGTGTGCAGCACATCTATATGAATGTCAGCCAGCATATCCAAGAAACTGACGCATTACTGTTTGATACAACTAAACATGTTTTCCAAGTCTCCATTGCTATTAGGGGGCACCTCACAGCAATTCATGATATGCAGTGCTCATTTCAATCCACTAATTACCATCTCCCCACAGCTTAGTTATGTAAGACTAAAACGCTTCCTAGTTTCTGAAATGTCTGAAGAACTAGGCACTGGCTGCCTACAGACAAATCTGGCTTTAATGTTCATGTTATATCTGTGTGTGCTCACTGAATATCAACTATAATTTTAAAGAACTGGGGCATTGTATTTCATTCAACCTTTTTTGGAATTTGTGGCATCCCTTTGGCAGAATTATTTTGGTGAACTCTTAGTGGTCCAGTGCCCCAGCATTCCAGTGCTCAAGTATTTTAATAGTTTAACATTTTGGTGTTCCAACATTTTAGTACACAGTTCAATGGGCCAAGTTTGGTTGATAATAGGACACTATGCAGTTTTGGATTTGTTTCTTACCTGAGAAATTTGGGATTTAGCTAGTATTTTATTGGCTAAAATCAATTAGGAGTGTTTGAATCAACCATACTTTAATAGAACTTGATTCAGGTTTGAACCACTTGATCTATGGCTAATTTGTCCACGTTTTAGGACACTGAATTTAATCTAATTTATTGAGTCTGAATTTATCACAGTTTTCATTCACTGGTTTAGTTTGTACCTATATATTATTTATTCAGTGCTGATTCCATTAATAGTTCTACATTTTTATAACATATTTTATGTTCTATATTCATTGATTTATTGAATTTATTGCTTCACTTCAATGATTATGTGAATACTAGAGAAATAAGTACTATAATAAAACCGAAGATATAGTTGAAGCACTACCTGTTAATACCCGAGTCTGTGCCCCATCACAAAGGTTGTACTTCTGGCACACTAGGATACAGCATCTGACTTATAACTGTAGGTTCTTCCATTTACTGCAACAGAGTATGAATCCTACTATACAAAATCTGAAGATTTATAAAAACTCACATCCATGAAACAGCACTCCATCTCCTTCACCAAGGAAAAGCTGTACCAGCCAAAGTAAGAGCCAGAGTATCTTCCTCCTTACTGACATATAAAATATTTAACTGTATCCACTGCCCACTGCTAACTTCCTGCAATTAAAATAAAAACTTTAACTTGATATTCCTGATCATCAGATACCAATTCCTTTGCCTTCTTAAACCAAACTTCTCATTACAATGTGTCTCATACTGGGGACCCTAACTGAGCTATAATCCCAGTGAACTGGTCCACAGGTCTCTGTCCACTCTTCACCAGTTCAAGTCTCATCTTCGCAACCACCTTCATGAGTATTCATACGCAGCTGTCAAGATAATAATGATTTCCTACTTTCCATTTAAAGTGTGAACTTCAGCTTTCTGTCAAAAGGATGTTTGTAGTTTATTATGCACCATTTTAGTTCAGTTGGTACTGCATTATGATTGTTCTGTTACACTGTATCAGTTCCATTATTCATTTAGTACATAAAATAGTACTTTTGTTTGATATCGAGGTCATACCTGAAAATGGAGCTTGAGTCCAATTTACCTACCTTAAATAAAGTAAATAAATGGCACAGAATAACACTAGTAGTACAAGGTACAGCTGCTTAAGGCTTTCCTCTACAGCAGATGCATAACAATGGAGTGGATGACAACAGTGTATTGATTGCTTTTAACAGGCTGCTATGATGCATCACATCTTTTTGTAAAGTTTGTATAGTTAAAATAATTGGATTAATATTGCATAATGATCAAGTAACATTTATTGTTTTATCTCCCACCTTCAAATCCAAAGCTTCAAACAAGTGAGCAAAAAGAGAATGTGTAATATTCTTATAAAATTATTTGTGTTGTTTAGAAATATAATTAAAATAAAAAAAACAGAATTTTTTACTTGAAAGGCAGGAATACGAATGTCATCAAATGAAAATGCAAGTGGCGCTTTGCAGAGTTATTTTGATTTTTATGCCCCACTCTCTGTCCTCAAAGTGAACTATCTTAAAGTGAAATGTTGTCATCTTCTGTCATCTTGTGGCTAACTGTAGGTACTGCAAACAACTCAGAAACCCAGATGAAGTTAAACTGATCTATAAAATTATGTAAAACCACTTACATAAAAAGAGATGGCATTTTGTCTATGGATGTGTGTCTCTTGTTGAAGTTGCATAATGAAGCATTGATTAATAAAGCAAATTAAAACGTAACTGTACTTATTAAAGCAATAGGAGTATATATATATATATATATATATATATATATATATATATATATATATATACATTTGGTCACAGAGTAGGTAGGTATACTAGTGTACTGGCCTTTTTCAGTGAAGGCGAAATTTGCTTGTTTCTCTAAGTGTGAGCTTTCAATTTTAAGTTTCTGTTTCAGTATATTAAAGCTTGCTTACATATTAGAGTGTTACTACTGAAACACAATAAGTGCAGACACACACACACACACACACACACACACACACACACACACACACACACACACACACACATATATATATATATATATATATATATATATACACACACACACACACACACACACACACACACATGAAGTTAAGCAAGAATTACATAATTTCAGTTTGCTTACATGGTGTCATTTTGTGAACATGGCATAATTTTACAATATCTGCACTTAAGTTATATCATTTGCTTCAGGAGGGCAAATATAATGTCACATACATCTGCACTCCTGAGCTTTATACGTGTTAGTTATTTGCACACTTGTGCTTTGTATGGGTGTCAAAAGTAGAGAGTACAACTGCACTGCATACCAGATTGAGTAGTAATAATAATACTTTCAGCACATATTTATGAATTATTATCCTGAGGTTATTTGCAAAGTTAAGGATGTCGACAATTCACTGAGAACCATTGACAAGAAAGCTATGTAGTGTATTTTTAAAGGCTTTGTGATCATCGATGTTTTTTACTGTGTCTGAAAGTATATTTATTTATTTTATTTATTTTAACATTTGTTTGTTAATGATATAACATAGTTATGTCACTTTCTTCTGGAGGGTAAATATAATATCCCATACATCTGCACTCCTGACTTTTATATATGTTAGTTATTTGCAGACTTATGCTTTGTATGAGTGGTTGAAAGTAGACAGTGCAACTGCACTATTTACCAGATTAAGTACTAATGCTAATACTTTCAGTATAAATTTATGAATAATTGTACCGAGGTTATTTGCAAAGTTAAGGATGTAGACAATAGCACTGAGCACTATTGACAGGAAGAATATGTAGTATATTTTTAAAGGCTTTGTGATCATCAATATTCCTTACTGTGTCTGAAAGTTTATTTATTTATATTATTTATTTATTTAACATTTGTTTATACCAACTTGTGATAACTAGACATCTGAGAATTTAGTCACCCTTGGGAAACTGCACATTTGGTTTAACAGCATTTGTCACATTTCATTTAGGAGTATTGATCTGTTCATATTGTGATGACTGTTAACCATTTGATAGAGAGGTGTGGTGGTGTCCTTTAAGACCTGCAAGAATGACTAAGTAACACATCTGGTTTTCCACTTTGAATACATTTGCTGCCTACTATGAAATCTGGGCAGCTGTATTTTGTATGGGAAATAATTATTTTTTCTTAGCAATGCTGGGTGAAGGAATTCTAGTGAACCTACAGAATGTTTAATTACTGCAGAGTAAGTGTGAGTGAAAAAGGCAGGAGATGGTTGAGCTACATTCCTAAATATGTCAAATGTAACACTTGTGCCTGTTTAGTACTAAAAAAGTTATGAGTGTGAAGTTTGAGATTAGTAGTGCATTTGCATTATTTTTTCACCCTCACAAGACCTTGCTTGATGACTCTACAGCCCACAGAATTTGCCCATTAATTTTAGGGACAAAGAATCCAGACATTCCCAGTCCATTCATTTTAGCTACATGAAAACTAGGCATTTGCTGTCCATTCATTTTAGAGACACAGAAACCAGACATTCCCTGCCCATTCATTTTAGAGACACAGAAACCAAGTATTCCCTGTCCATTCATTTTAAGTGATACAGAAGCCAGGCATTCCCTACCCATTCATTTTAGGGACAAAGAAGCCAGACATTCACTGGCCCATTAATTTTAAGGACACAGTAACCAGGCATTACCTGCCCATTCATTTTAGAGACAAGTAACCAGGCATTTCCTGCCCATTAATTTTAGGGACACAGAAGACAGGCATGCCCTGTTCATTCATTTTAGGGACACAGAAACCAGGCATTCCCTACCCATTCATTTTAGGTACAAGAAAACCATTCATTCCCAGGACCATTCATTTTATGGACACAGAAACCGTGTATTCTTTGCCCATTCATTTTAGAGACACAGAAACCAGGCATTCCCTGCACATTCATTTTAGGTACACAGAAACCAGACATTCCCTGGTACATTCATTCCTGCCTTGGAATTCTAATTATCCCTTCTGTTCCCCATTGAATGTCATGCATAATGAAGTAAGCCATCTTGCTGGTTCAAGCAGGTGGCCTATCCCCTCCCCATTGGGAGCAGCCCCATCCCCTTCTCACTTAGCAGCTTCCCCTGTGCTCATAGGTGATGCATGACTACACATACTGGATCCCCTTCACCTTTACTTGTGGTATGCACTGCAACAGTGCATGCTCAGCCCTCTCAAAGTCTACTAAGTAACACTTAGCGCTTGTGTTAGGTGGCACCCTTATAGTGAGATAGAGCTCCTCTTTCCACCTAGGATGGAGAAGGCTAGCAATGGCTACTCACTCCCATCTTCACTGGCCAGCTTCTATGGGCATCCAAGCCACTAAGTGAACTCAAGTCACCTGCAACATAGTAAGGGCTTTATCCCTGAATTCCAGGGATTTGGATGTCTTTTTTGTGTTTTTTAAATAAACATCTTTATTATATATATAGGTGGGATCTTTAGAAAAAAAAGACCTTTTTGTATTTTTAAGGTATTCCAAACAGCATTATTTTTTTATTAATCCATTAATAGAGTGCTGGACATGCATCACTTTTAAAAAACAGACTTTTTGCAGTTATTCCTGTATAGTGAGGTTTTATTGTGTAAATATTATGAGTTGGTAATTTGCGAAGGTAACATTAAAGCTAGTCAGGGAGGTTCTAAGGTCGTTGATAAAGACTGTCAAAAGTAGAGATCACAGGCAAGAACACTGTGGTATGCTTTGGTTAATATGCAGTAGTTTGACAGTTTTTTTTTATTATGAATGAAAAAGTTGTGTTAAATAGTTGAGGAATTTATTGCATCATATTATCAGACAGTTCTTCATTGATTAGATTGATTTTGAGGGAATAATGTGGTTGATACAGCATTGCGCAATTATGCTTTAAAGAAAAGAAATGGGAAAGACAGGAAAGTGGAAAAATGGGGAGCAAGCAGGGGGAAGAACAAAGTGAAAGGAAGGCAGGAATGTGCAAGAAGGATGTAGGACAGAACCATTGCTAGCCATTTCTTCAAGAATAAAACATGAACATATACGCACAAATTTAGCTGACTTTGAACTGTCACCTCCAGAGGGAAGGGGTGATCACAACACAATCTGTTGTAGGGAATTGGACCAAATCATATGTGATATGAAGACACATGTGCGAAATGGAGAGCTATGTATAGTGTCATGAAAGGATATACTGCCAGCCCAACTATCTAGAATTTTGTAAATAATTATATGCAATTTGTGAATATCAACATGAGTCATATGCTTGTGTTACAAATGTATTAGAATGGTATGTTATGTGTATATCAAACTGCTGGTACAGAAGTGTGTGTTGTAAAGGGTTTGTAAAGTACTGAGCTTAAAACTGAAACTACAGTGTACCCCTCTGGATTAGAACAGAAATGTACCTGCACTATTGTAACTGTTTAGATGCATGTATTTTAACAATGGAAACTGGAACATCAGAGGTTAACTTCAGAAAAATAACTGAAATTAAATTACTTTATGGCCACATAATAAAAGGATGTTGTCTTTCAGTTTCAGTGCAGTTACAGGCACAATATCTAAAACTATAGGTTCAGTGTATAGTCTTGGAAGTGTTTTTATTGTTTTATGACTTCCAGGATCTGCCTTAGATATTAGAAAAGCCTTGTCAATGTGTTTTCACAGGTAGATGCTAAATGCTACCAGCTGTATCAATGGGGTTTTTACTTGGGATAGAGTCAGATGACAAGAAGTGAGGTTATCCTGAAAGCTATCCCAGCAGTAATATTTGAAATATTAATTTAAGAACTCTCTGAGAGAGACTGAGTATTCTGTATTTTCTTTGACCTGACAGCTGGAAGACCCACTCATGACATCTGCCTTTCTTGCTCTGTAAGTAAGTTAACTGGGCTATAATAATTATCTAGATATAGTCAGGAATATAACAAAGCTTAATGTAGATGTTTTTCATTATTTATTTGAGACTGTCCTGCAATGTTGCTTTAAATATTCCCTGTGATTTGAATCTGATGTTACTGTGATTATATACGGAGTATTTTCTTGTCCTTTTATTATTTATTATTAAATGCATTTAAACCTTTCATTGTGGCTGATGTTTATGAGACATATTTAAGTTCTGAGAGTACTTGCATATTTATTTGGCGAGACTGTGGGCCACTCCTAATAGCCTTGCTCTTGGTCAAACTACCATTTGTATTAACAGTAACAATACACAGTAGGATTGGACACCCTTTGTTAAGGGCCTTAAAGTAGCTGATAAGGAGCTGGCTGGTGGCAGTGAAAACTACCTTACAGTCTGGTCGGAAGGGGCATAGATAGTAAACCTGTGCCAGCCCTTCCCAGGTGTGTGTGTGTGTGTGTGTGTTCATAGGTTCATAGGTTCATAGGTTCATACTAGGCTATCTGCCCAAGGGCATTTATAAGCCTAGCCCATAGATATGTGGCTTTCGCCACCCCTTTAGTTTGAATAAAACTATGCCTATTATTTTGCTGTGCCTCTGTCAAGCAGTGACACTGAAGTAATCCCTGGGGTATATCTGCAATCTCCCATCCATTGGTCAAGATTCCTCTTGAATAAGGCCAGCGAGGTGCTCTGCCTCACATTTACCGGGATTTTGTTCCACAGCATAGGGAGTCTCTGGGTGATGAATCTGTCCCTCCAGCACGTCCTATTAATAACCGTGTCAAGGTTTAAGTCTCCCCTTGTGGTTCTGAGGGATCTAGATTTTTGAGGTGAAGCATATTCATCAAATCTGGGTTTGACATGGCCTTATATGTCAGGCACAGGTCACCTCTGAGCAAGCGGTATGAGACTGAATAGAGCTGGAGTTCTTTCAGTCGGGCAGCATAAGACATATTTTGAGACCCTTTATCCTCTTGGTGAGGAACTTTGGGGCCTTTCCAGCTGCTGCAGGTGTCGGGTCAGATACATTCGAATGGGGCATTGTACTCAATCATAGGTCTAATGAGTGATGAGTACAGGGGGACGATGACCTCCCTTGATCTAGATGTGAATCCCTTCATGATCAGGTGGGCAATGTAGAAGGTTTTCCTGACTACTTTAGCAACATGAGTGTCAAACGAAAGGCTAGTGTCAACCTGGGTCCCCAGGTCCCTGATGACTTCTTCTGTGCTCAGTGGATTGCCACCTATATGGTAGCTAGGGGTAACCTTGTTTAAGGGTATGACTATGCATTTCTTGGCGTTACTTTAGGCCATGGCTCTGGCACCAGTTATCCGTTTCTGAGGCCCTTCTGAAGGATATCTGTGTCAGAAGTGTGTTCACTATATGGCCCAGTTTGCAGTCATCTGCAAACTTTGTCAGCCATAACCCTCCTATGTTTGCTTGTACTTCAGAAAAGTAGATGCCGAACAAGAGTGGACCCAGGACTGAGCCTGTGGGACACCACTTGTGACAGGCTTTGAGTCTGACATGGCTCCAGCAACTCTGACCCTGTGGGTTCTGTCACTTAGCCAGTTTGCAACCCATCTTGTGATGTATGGGTTTACATTCAAGCTGATGAGTTTTTCGATGATACCTGAGTGGGGTATTGTGTCGAAGGCCTTTGCCAGGTCGAGGTAGGCTGTATGGACTGCCTTTCCCTCATCAATGGCCTTGGTGACTGTTTCGAAAAAGTCAACCAAGTTTAAAAGGCATGATCTGCCTTTGACAAAGCCAAACTGGGTTGGATCCAAAGTCTGCAAGTTCCCTATGTCTTTATTTATGAGTTCCATTATGATCCTCTCCATGGCTTTGCATATAAGGCTTGTCAAGCTAATGGGACGGTAATTTCCAGGGTCAGTGGAGGCATCGCCCTTGTGAAGTGGGACCACAGTCGCAGTGCGCCACTCCTTGGGTACGTATCCTGAGGTGATGCTAAGATTAAACAGCTGTCCTAACTGCGGGTTTAATTCCTCATTGAGTTCGTGGAGCACACAGCCGGGGACACCATCCGGTCCCATGGATGCTGTGTTTTTTGCCATGGAGAGAGCAGTTCTCACCTGGGCGTTGGAGATGTTTGGGGGGGCTACAATCCTCTGGTATAGATATCTCTCCTTTTGGGGGGTAAAACAAACCTCAAAGAGTGTGTGTGTCAGCTACTTGGGCAGGGACATGAAGCACTGGTTGGACAGAGAGGGTGCTGGAGGTCTTAATTTGGCCACTCAGCTGTGATCTCAACTCTATGGCTGTGCCAGTGGGGAGTCTTACTGGGGATCTGGAGAAAGAGGGAGAAACCAGCCCCGGACTGACTGTGGTCTCTGTGTGCTCTTAAGGGAAATTGCACTCAATGTAGAGAGCTGCACCTGGCAATAGTGTGTGTACTTGTCATCCTCCCAGTATGTCCCCCACTGGTGCTAGTGATGAAGTTTGAGGTTCCTTGATTACTATTGCCAGTGTTGGGATGTCACATATGGGACATTTTTTTATTTTTTTTTGAGGGACAGATGCCCTTTTTTTTTGAGAGAGAAAGAGAGCGAGAGAGAGAAAGGAATGTTGGAAAAGGGATATAGGAATGTCTGGGTATGGTAAATTGGGCAGGTGAGGAAGCAATTGCAGAAAGCCAAGGCAAACAAGACAAGAAACAGGGACAGTGAAGGACACATGAGATGGGTGAACACTGTGGTTGAGGTGAGGGTGGGGACATCATGAACCCATAGACATCGAGTTGGTTTACAATAAGAATCAAGTCATCACCCACTGGATTATTATCACTGTCACCTCACTGAGCAGATGGCTACAGTGTCTGATGTCTGCGTCTCCTTGTGTTATTTAATACAATGATGGAGGGCAATGTCTTCATCCAGCATAGGTGTGCACCCACAGTGTGGTGCATAATCCTACGCACCATCCCTGCCAGTTCCTGTCAGCTGATAAACTCTCCACCACTGCCCCTGCTCCAAGAGGGAGCCACAGGCCTATCCTCCAGGGCAGAACTACCTAAAGGGCTGGATAGTGCAGGGGCAGCAGAGGGGGTGTTACCAGGTTCTGCACCAGATGTGCTGGGCAGTAGTGCTGTAGCCGGTGGAGTGGGGCAGGTGAATCTTGTGAGACAGGCCTACCCTGCTGTGCTGTGGGGAAGAAAAAAAATGAAAAAAAAGAGAAAAGGGTTGGGGTGAAAGAAAAAATGGAGAACATTAGTAACTTCATATGTGACATACAAAGTACTGATACAAGTCTTTGACTCTATTCTATTACCTTTGCTTTTAGCAGTACCAATCCCTTACAAATACTTATGTTTACTGTTAAGACTACCCAGGTCCTAACAGATGCACAATATACTACAGATTGCAGTAAGCAATCCTTGATGTGTGCATACATTGCACATATACATATTCCAATTATACTGATTACAGTTTACAGCAGGCCAGTGGTGACACTGCTTTACAACTCTGATGTTACATTGCAATATCGATGAAAACTTAACAGTATTGTATATTTGGGAAGTGTGGATTACGAAGGCACAACCTACAACTACTCTGTAATACTGCACTGTTGTCTTGCCCTCCAGAATAATACATGCATACTTTCCTATTACAATTGAGATATGAATGCTCAATCTGATACAACTGTATAATTAACCAGTAAATGTGTTGTAACTTTTAATGCTAAAATAACCCTACTGTTGGGATACATACATACCACATGGGTCTCACATCTGTGCCAATCTAGTGGTATGGGTTTGCACATTCAGTTCTCAGTCTGTGATGGCTGCAGAAAAAACAGAACAGAACAGAATACCATTAAACATACCAATCCTGACTATATCCAGCTTTTAACTCTGACAAGTAGTCTCTGTAAGTGATACTTGCACATCTGTGGGATGCCCTCACTGTGACATTCCTCACTCCGACAGTCAAGGGTATCCCTCTTCCTCATTCTGAGGTTTCTGTAGTGATTCTACATTGTTCAGCAGTGCAGGGGGATATTGGTAGCCCTAGTGAGAGCCCTGGCCAGACTATTCCATGCCTCTGCCTTGTAATCTGAGCCACAATAGTCCCACTACAACAGCCTGAGCCCAAGTTCATTCACTAGGAATCCAACAACACAACTGCAGATATTGTAATTACTAGGAGTGCGCACTTTCTGGATTTGCAACATTTGAAAGTATTGCATAGTGCTTACCATTTCGTAAACACATTGCGCAACAGTGCACGATGCTGGGAAATATGTTTGCATGATGGTCAATAGTATTAATCAAATGAATCCAGTATATGTTCGTGGCTGTCTGGTCCTGTCTGCTACCTGGGTGGCCCGTTTGTCCAGTTTGTACACTGCCACTCTATGCACAAACGAGATGCACATAGCCAAAGTCGTTTATGCTAAGCAGCGCATTGCACATACAGTGGCCCAAAAAAAATTTTAGAAAGTATAGAAAATGGAAAATTAGCTGCAATGTGGAAAATCAGTCTATGGCATTCACAGTAAAAACTGTTAGTACACATGAGATATGACTACATAGGTCTGGATCCCAACTCTCACTGTAATGCAGCATCAGAAAACAGGAGGGAGGGATATATCCAGCTTTGCCCCACAAACAGCTTTGCAGCAAATACATGATGTTATTCCTCACACAACCAAATGTAACTGAATGTACACTGATATCAAGGCATGACATGTTATTTGTAAATGTATTCTATGTAATATATTTGAATGTAGTGAACTTAATGATCACACAATCTGCTATTCCTTGCAAATATACAGCTCTGTGCTACCTTTCTGTATTTCTTGGTCATTCATCAGTTATCTGACTAGTACTCAGAGACATGCAGTGTGTACACCAGTCTATATCATTTACCTTAAAATGTGTGAGGATATTAACTGGGAACACTATGATATGCACTTGCTATCAAATTAATGTCAGGTTGGATGGCACAAACAAGCATAGGCTGCTGTTGTTTTGGCTGTTTGGGTTCCTGTTGATAAAGAAGAGGTCCAGCTTAGTAGCCATGAGGGCTTTGAATTGCCAGTTTCACATGTTGAAATACCAAAATTATCTCCCTTCTCAAATTGAAGTCTAAGGTAGATGCTCTCTCGGAAGGCCAGATGAAGGTCGATGCAGGAATTAGTGGTAAAGAGTTGCAGGAGTGGGTTCATGCCACATGTTTGTGGTTTTGATGGTGTGTTGGCCTTGCAAAGTGGTTTTGGGGCCTCTTCTTTTCTGCCTTTTGAGGGCACGTTCTTCGCAGGCCGTGAAGCTGAAGGATCACAATTTAAACATCCTTTTAGTAGATTTACATATTTTAGATGCCCTTTATTGTCCTGTGTGTTATTTGTGGTTGCGCCTGTGGGCAGTGTTAAAGAGTTAAATGGACAAAATGATCTAAGAAAAGACTGTTGAAAGTTTAGTTTTGGTCTACTAAGGGGTGGACTTATCCTTAGGTCTACTTCTACTGGACTTGCCTCTATAGTATGGGTAGGGGCAGAGCTCAGGTTTCTTTAGGGCCTAGGAAAAGGGGTTCAAGTTTCCCCAGAACCCTGGAACAGGCAGGGTTCCTGCCAAGGGCAGGGAGTGAGGACTTCGGACTTCACGCTTACAGCTCCTTGTCCTCTGACGAGCCTTTTCAACTGCCAGAGCCTTCGTCTGGGGAAGACTGAGGCCAGCACTTTTTACCCAAGACAATTGTGTATTTAATGGAGACGGTTATTTTTTGGAGTTTCACCCTTGATCTCCTCCTTTTATCAAGTATTTTGCCTCCTTCAGGAAAAAGAAAAGACATTCCAAAAGGTAAATTTCTGTTGCTCCAGATAGGGCCTATTCAGCCGATATGCCAAAGCGGGCGGGGCCTGTGCCCAGATGCCTAAGTTACCCTTTTATAAAAAAAGGTTCAAAGTGGAGACCACAAATTTGGGATTTGTCTATCCTCAACATTTATTTACCTCAACACTTAAATGTTGACAAGTTCAAAATGTTTTTTTTACCTGGGCACTCTTCTGATCTGTAGGCAAGAGATGGCAGAGAGGCTTACCTTCATGTGCCATGTGCCTATCAGACTCAGTTGCAGGAAGTATCTGCTTTATCTAGCTGGAATTTGTGAAAGTGCATTATCAGTTTTCTGGCTTTACTTTCTACTGCAGCAGATTATTCAAGAGTATTCCTGGCTCAGTTGTAGCTTTTTTCAGGCTAAAAGGAATACAAATCTATCTTATCTGACTGTCTGTCTCTGGCTTCTCAAAAGGCTCCGAACTTCTTCAGCATCTGGAATATGTGATAGCAAAAGCAAGATGCCTGGGGTATTCTGTGAACGAAATAAAGTCCAGTTTATGGAAGAGAATACCTAGTACACAAAAAAATAGAAAAGAAAAATGGATTACTGAATTATTTTGCAAAGTTGAGTCTTTTTTGAGTGTTGCTTAGTGTGTGTCTTTTCTATCTTACTTATTTATCTAACCTTCAATTGTCTGCTCTTTTTCCATTGTTCTTCATTGCTTTTCATGGGCAATTGATTGTCAATCACCTACCGATTTTTGACCCACCATTGTTTCTCACTCAATTTGAGGGCCTCAAAATATAAGACCCCACGAGAATAAGACTACCCCTGCTAGCCTCCTTCTACTTTTGGGAACTTACTCTTTAACCCCTTGAACTCTACACTACTTTGAGCCTTACTTGTCACTAGAACAGAAATGTTTTGTTTCTGAAACTGCTTTTGTTGGGAATTACTTGATTAAGAAAAGTTTCTATTTTTGGTTCTTTTTGATTTTTCTTTGATATTTTATGCAATCCTTCATTCATTGCGTGGTAATTTTTCAGTTTGGCTTTTAAAACCTTTCTGCTTTTTTGCAGTGCTTTTCCCAAAGATCCCAAACATGCAGATAGATTAAATAGGGAATACGATTTATTTATTTGTACCAGCACAGTTTTTTTAGGCAGTCTCAGCAGTTGTTTGTTTCTTTTGCTTTTCTTTTTTTTTCTTTTCTTTTGAGTTCACAGTGCTCAAAATAAGAGGATATTCTAGTGCATTATCTCAAGTGGATTGGGTTTGCTACCCCATCATATTCAGCTGGGATTGGGCCTCTCTGGGATTAGGGTTCATTCACTGGGGCTTTTTCCTTTGGCACACTCTAAGAGGGGCGCTAAGAGGATATTTTGTTTGGCTTGGAGCCTTTCATACTTTTCTTTCTCCCCACATTCTTCTTCTCCTCTCTCCCAGTGGTGGTTTTCCTGTTTGGCTGGCTGGTGTTTGCTGCAGCTTTGGGCATATAATTTTGGCAGCTCCTGCTTCATTCTCCCTTACCTCTACCCTCCCTTTCCCTGGACTGTAGCAGTGCAATGTAATGAGATGAAGAACATTGTAGGTAAGATATACATTAATGTTTTGTACCTACCATAAATGTAGATGTTCAAGATCCCTCCTCCCTCCTCCTGTGTTTGGGTGTGTTGTGTGGGTGGGGTTGTGTGGGTGTATTTCTATATTGTATATGTATATATATATTAGGTATTTGGTGTTTTTTGTTTTTTGGTTTTGGTTTAGGATCATCTCTTTTTCTGGTCTCTGGCATCTGAGAAAAGAAGACATGCGTGGCGTCGTCATTCGACGCCCTGATGTCAGACCTGATGATGTCAGACCCGACGCTATGGCCTACTTTTTTGGTATTCGGGCCTCGGGAAGCGGACTACCTAAGTGTAGTAGGACTGCAGCAATGTGTGGATCTAAAACACTACATTTTAGTGGTAGGTACAAAACTGTACTTTTTGTGCTGGGAGCAAAGGTGGGTTCCTGTCTTGGCACAGGCAAGGGTATAATGTTCTTACAAGGGGGTGGACCCCGACTGAACTACTGTTATGGAAGAAACAAAGATATGTTGCCATTGTTACTCTCCTTGTCTTGCATCCTGACAGTTTGATCTTGTGAAGGTGGTGAAGCTGGAAACTGCTATGTGTCTCATTACTTTCGGACTTCTCTCTGTTATGATTTCCCATTACAAATGTATGGTGCTAAACCGAGGCCATGCAGTGATCATCATTATTTTGGGGAGGTATCAATGTGTGAATCTTTGAGGCCTGAGGCCTACTACTTGCTAATGGACACATGCAAGTTAAATCACTCACTGCTGTCATGTGACATTAATTTCTGTACAAATTTCCCACCTTGTAGTTGCTTACTGTACCAAGTGATGAAATACAAGGACATGTAATAATATTATTATACAATACAGTACATGTACAGGACTTATCTTGTAAATGCAGCAGTTTCCACAGTATTTGTTCAGAGCTGACTGTGATATAAGCAGTACACAGCCAATACATGGGGAGGTAAAGGCTGTGGCTCTGAGGTGAGGCTGGCAGAGGCTGCAAGGTTTCTGTATTTTGTCCCTTTCCGCCCTGTAACACTCTACAATGTCCATGTTGTGTATTTTGTGATAAGTTAAATGTGGCCTTAAAACTCTTCTCCATCTCAGCCTAGGCCTATTGGCAGCAGCAGCAGCATTGTCTGCAGCCTGTAGCACATACAAATGGAGTTGAGAAGCAGCAGTGCTTAACATTCTGTCTGTGTAGACTTTCAGTGACTGTTCTCCACTACTTTAGAAATCCACAGGAAACAACTGCATGGGATCTACATGCTTGCTTTATAACTTGCTGAATAGCTCCACCAGAATGGTTGATTAGCTTGCAATGCAGCACTTCATGCTGTAATTAGCATCTCTGAAACAAAGGCTAAAACAGATGAAATCCATTAATAATCTACTCCATTATAAAAAGTTAGCCAAATTAATTGTGAGGACACTTGCTACATGTTTGCAGGACTTGGAAAGAAAATATTTCCAAGGATATCTTTACAGAGGAGTATTGAACTCCAGCAGGTATGCTGTCATTTTGTTACCTACATAATGCATATGCTGGAATATATTAATGAATAATGTGAAGCAAATCCTTTTACACTGTTATCTGTATGCATTAGTTAGAAGTGTACTGATGGCAAGGCCATGTTTGTCAAGCCTTGTCAGAGCTACACATAACTGACAATATATGAAAATAGAAATCCATGTAATACATATATACAAATGTTTCAGGGATAGGTCCTTTGAAGGCATATTTAGCATTTCAAATGTGTTTTATTAGCAAAATGGTTCATGTGCCTTCTTTAGTGGGTGGAGGGAGCAAAGAGAACTTACTGTTATGTCACAAAAAAGACTGGACTGTTCTTTTGGGGGAGCACAGTTGAGTTACTGCTATGACACATGCAAGGATATGTTGCTCTTACTACTCTTCTTGTTTAGCATCCTGCCTGTTGTTAGTATTTCACATCTGTAGTATGTTTTCTGTTTTTCAAGTGAGTACTTCTCATTGCCTACCTTAACTGTTTATCTTGTAACAGTTACTTTGTAATTATGTGATAGTTATGTGTATTATCATTCTGTTAACTTTTAGGACCGAAAATGTTATTGAGTCACAGACCCCCCTTCAGTGAGGCTGAGAATACTATCACTGTGGATGCGCTCCTTCATCATGGTACTTTTCTATTCAAAAGAGTCATCCCAATATGCCAGACAGGCTGAGACTATGGCAGCAGATCACTGCAAACATAAATGCCGTGGGTAGCCATAGCCATATTTATGAGCAGGTGGGTCATAAGGTCACTGACATGTTAACCTCTGCATGGAAGCATGCAGCTGCTGTTGCCTGAGACTAGAGGGTAACCAGTGGTGGGCCTGCTGCAGAACCACCTCTCACTCCCAGCGAGGAAATCATGATGAATCTTCTACAACAGGACAACTCACAGCAGAGTGGCCCACAATATGTGATTGATGTGGGTGCCCCTCTTTCTCAGTCCCAGGAAGAGCTTTCAGGTAGGCTTTGTTATATGACCAGTTCAGTACGGTTGTATAGTAAAACAATTGAAATAAAACTTACTTCTGTGTCACGTGTTTTTTTTTGGGAGGGTTGAATATTAGTACAGTGATAAGCTCAGTTTGGAGTTGTCATCCACATTAACATGTCATGTTGACTGAGATGAGTACATGTAATATCCCTGTCTTACTGTTAAATGTGATATCGTTGCCCATACCTCTTGCTTAACTTATTTCAGGACCATCAGGGATCCAGCAATGTAGGTCTCCTACAGATGATAAGCAGAATAAAGTTATTTCAGTACTGCAGATAATTTCTAGAAATATAACGCATCGTTTTAGGCCTGTTGTGTGTAATGCTGTACTGTCTGTAATAGTGTCAGTACTGTTAGCTGTTAAGCATATATTGCACCATAGTAGTGCATGTATTAGTGTATAGCTGTGTTTCTCCCTTTTTATCACACGTGATCATGAGAGTGGGAGTGTGAGCCCTGTGCCACCTGATGCCAGGGTCTCAGTAGACACTACTGATGATGGTGGTGAAACTGAGGCACAATTGTGGGGTGCAGAGGTTGAATCTGGCACAGAGGTTGACATCCATCTACCTCCTTCTTTTTCCCCCATTATGCCTACCCAGTCCAATGAGGACATAGATATAGGACAGGTGGAGGGCTATGACATTGATCAGGGAAGCATGGCTACTTCAGCTTCAGTGCCTGTTGAGTCTGGCCGTAGCCAACTGTTGGCAAGGTGCCACACAGGAAAGTTGATAGGGGTGCTTGGAGGGGGCCTGCTATCCCTCCTGCACCCGGTGCAGGTGTCTCTTCCCATGTCACACAATGTATGTTTAGGGCCAACATGGAGCTATAGGCACTTTCAGAAAGGCACTCCAGACAAATGCTCAGGGTTGTGGATATGGCACAGTCTGACGTGTGACTCCTCCACTCTGTTGCCAATTCTCTGGATGAGATGAATGACATATTGGAGCAAGCGGTGTCTGTGAGTACCAAGGGATGTCTGTCATGGAATGAGCAGTGTCTGTGAAGAAATGTCTGCTGGGAGGGGAACAGCATCCTCATGTGCATAGGTCAGCCTCACCATCTGCTGATAGTCAATGTGCCCATTCCTGATCACGGTCCCATAGTGGCAGTACTTCCACTGCTCCATCGGTGAGTGTGCTGTCCACACCCAGACATGGCAGACCATGAGGTCATGGTCCTGGGCATTCCAGTGAAGGGAGCACATCCAGCAGACATTGGTCACAGTCAGGTAGCAGCATGGCATCTGATCTTGGGCATGGGGATGCCAGTGTAACTACTGACAGAGCCAGATCTCATGGTTGGGGGCAAAGATGATGAACTGCCACCTCTACCATGCACTACTCACACCTGTCTGACATACCAAGACATAAACCTAGCACTGAGCTTCATAGGTAGGTAGTTACTAGGCTATCAGCCCTAGGGCCTATACAAGCCCAGCCAAAAAGGTACCCTAGCTTTTGCCACCCAAGAAAATTATTTTCCTGTGCCACTGTCGAGCAGAGCCACAGAAGTAATCCCCAAGGTGAATTTCCTATTTCCCATCTATTGTGTTCATGCAGACTCTTACACACTACTTTCACATGGAGGATCCCTACACACACACACACACACACACACACACACACACACACACACACACACACTGCTTCCCTTTTTCTGATGAAACACACACACTCACAGAGCTTCTGTGTCAACCTTGGCTTCCTGCCCCCCTCCCAGCACACTGTGCAAGTGATGATAATTGTGCCATATCCCTGATTTCTCTCTTTTGGATTCAGCGATACAAAAGATTTGTGTATGATGCAGAGGGTGCATAGCTACATTAGTGCCTAGTATATCTGCATCTGTGTTGTTGAACTGATAATTGTACCTGTCAGTTATATTTGCCTTGCCAAATTATTCAATGGATAGCATCATCATGTCAGTACTTTCTAGTGTATTCTCTTAAGGGTTGTGAAGTCAGAAACTGCAATGTGTGTCATTACTTTATTACCGTTCTCTTTAATGTTTCCAGTACATATGTGTGGTGCACATCATAAAACATGCCATCACATTCAGATTTCAGGATTGTATGACAGCACTGTAGTCAGACTCATCAGAACAGTAATGCAGTACAATGCTCCCTTTTGCATGAACCCACCAGACAAATGCAGCAGCTGGACAGACCACAGGGCTTTCTCATCAAGATAACACAGGGCCTACTATCCATGACATGCTGTATGTGGGTAGATTAAAAGACATGTCACTGCCATCTGTCTCGTATTGCATTAAATTGTGACTGTTATTCTAAGCCTCTTACCTTTAGTTTAAGCACTTAGGCTTCAGGCCAATTGTCTTACATTAAGGTTTGTAGTCTGAACTCTTGTGGGAGGAGACAGTAGCCTCTGCTCTTTTGAGATGGGACCTGCTGGTTGAATGCTTATTGTTGCTGTTGTTCTAACTGTCTGTGTTATGGTTTAAGTACTTGGCCTTCAAATCTTATATTAGGATGGTTTGTGGTGTAGACTCTTGTGACAGGAGAGGATAGCCTACACCCTTATAAGCTGGGAATTGCTGGTTGAAGGCTTATTGTGTCTGTTATTCTGAAAGTGTCTTAGTTCTGGTTTAAACACTTGGGTTACAGACCATTTATTTCACACTAAGAAGGTTTGCTGCATACACTCTTGTTGGAGTATTCTACTGAATTGCTGCTTCATTTAAACTGTTTCTACTCCTGTTGTGATTGTGATTTTCTGCACTTTGAATTTCTAGTACTTCTGCATTTTATAGCATAGGCTCAATTCAGGCTTGCTGAATCTGGACTGATATCATATGAGCACTAAAACCAGCCCTATTGCATTAAGAAGGCCACCTGCACCCATGTGGCAGAGGTGTGCGGCCAAGTACCCATCTGAGTTGGGGATTGTTGGAATAAGGCTCACTCTTGGCCTTTCTCTCTGTTTACTTTTTTTTAAATTGTTTAACTTCACTTGTAATCCAGTATTATACTTGGCCAGGTTTGCACTCAGTTTACCGGAGCAGCTTAGAGCTTGCACTGCTGCCCTGTGAGCAAATCAGTTGTGCTTTGTGAAATATTGATATATTTTTCTACCACTAGCTCTCCATAGCATAGACACTTTTTTTTAGTCTTACACCAAATCCAGGTCCATCTAGCCCATTCCCCACTAGTTACTACAGTTTATACTTTACATAATGGATGGACAGTTTCCTAACATTTCTCCAGGTAGCCTGATTGACATGGACAACCTGAGGCAATGTAGCAATTGCCTCATGTATATTGACAACCAGTTACTGTTAAAACAAACTAATACAAAATGTGAGGGCTGTATGTATACTATGAATTTGGAATAAATTCTCTCACACAACAACAAACCAGATATCAAACATGTCAGCACACACACTTCACCTCTTGCACATAACAAGCTCATAACACATAAACACAAATACATGGAGGTATTCGCTAGAAAAGATCAGAGACTTCCCAAGCACAAACATACTGCACACATTGCAGACCCAGTAGAATCTACTACACATAATAATACACACAGCAGTGTCTCAGCCAATAAGCCTCTAAGGTAAAACACAGCAAAACCAAATGCTTTGGTCATAAATGACTCCATAGTTAGACACACAGATGTCCCCCTCACCAGGCTGGATAAGGAGAAGGTCAAGGCCAGCTGCCTGTCAGGTCCCAGGGTCCATCAGATCATGCACGGATGCAAGTATCTCAACAGCAGTTACAGTTATGACTCTGTCATAGTCCAAGTTGCACTGAATGACTGGAGATGTACCTCACTGTACTATATGAAGAGTGACATGACTGAACTCTCAGATTATCTGTCCCAGACAGGTATGTCCCTAGCCCTAAGCAGCATTCCACCTTCACCCAGGATGATGTCTCAATATAAACAAAACATGATTGACTTCAATAATTGGCTTAGCTTCTGTTGTCAGTCCAAGAAGATCCAGTATTTGTCAGCCTGGGAGGATATGGTTGCCAGACCATGCTACTTTGCCAGCGAGAGTCTTCACCTGTCACTTCTTGGCTTTTGGTTACTTGCAAAGGTACTTGCCTCCCCATAGCGGCCTTTTTAGGCAATGTCAGAACAACTAAATTCACAACATAAAAGAAACAACTAAAGATGAATTGAAGGTTACGCTGCTTAATGCAGGGAGGGTAAATCAGAAACTGCACTCACTGGAAGGACTCCTTACCTTGAAAGATGCCCATGTCTGTGCAGTCACACATACGTGGTTCAAGGCCCCTGAAAGCCCCCCTGGCCATGCACGGCTACAATGTCTTCCATATGTTCAGACATAAAAAAAAGCATGAAAAAACTAAAGGTAGAGTTGTATACATCTTCATTAAAGGTAAATACACCACAAGACTGGTCAGACAGTACGACTCTGTAGTGCTACTCCCATATCATTGTTAACTACAGGTCACCCACCATGAAACACACATACCACTCTACCTACTTGGACTTACTTGAGTCACTCACTATACAGCCAAACATCTTGGTCATGTGTGATTTCAACTATCCTTCCATCAGTTTGAAGTCATATATGTGCACAAACACACTTACCCTAAGGTTCCTGGACTTTGTTAATACACATGCAGTGTAACAGATAGTCTGCATCTCCACAAGAGGCTTGAATGTCCTATACTTAGTACTTACCAACATATTGATTCTCTACACTAACCCCAGTGTGTTGCCCCCCCCCCCCCCCGGTCAGGTCAGATCACAATACAGCCTTGTTCACGTTCACAATCATACCCAACATCCCCGCAAGAGCAGAAGGAATTAAACATTTATTCAAAGCAAACTATAGCCTCCTAGCAGATGCCATAAATAGTTGTAAACTCCCTGCTACCACTGTCCGCACTGACTGCTATACAGAGGTGTACACAAATGGCCTCTATAAACACCTATACAAATGTACAGAGTCAGCTGAAAAAACAATCCACCCTGGTGGGCGTCAAGCATACATAGGTTATAAAACAAGTGAAAGAAATTTAATGTCTAAGAACAAGAGGGAACTGACTCAGCAGAGGAAGGACACCCTCCACAGCTTGAACAAGGAAATTAGCTATCTTGTAAAGTCCTCTGAAGCCACGTATGATCCTAAACTAGCATCCCTAGCTAAAGATAAGCAGGAGGCATTCTTTAGCTACATCAATAACAGTGAAGGGCCAGGTTTGTGCCAAGCTAGTAGTGGATGGTGCCAGCCATACTGATCCTGAGAACATCACCAACCTGCTACCAGACAGTTTAGGGCAAACTGCATCCCCCCCTGTCCCCACCAGACATACTCCAAAGCATACCTGTCACCAGCCCTTTACCTAGTAACCTTCTATGAACCTAAGGTGATGTCTGCCTGGGCTTCAGCCACTATCTAATCCTGTTCTGGTGGAATGGTTGTATATGCAATAATCTGATATAGCTGATTACATCAGCATTGTCTTTTGAGCATGTGGTGGTACATCATCATTGACTGTTGAGCATATGGCAATAACAGTGTCTTACATGCTGTGTAAAAGGATCTCTTAATGTCAAGTAACATCCCTGACACACACATCCAGTTGGCTGCAATGAGAACAGAACCCCTACCTATCTAGGTACACAAGCTACAGAATAAAGTACTATACCCAAGCACCACTGTACAAGTCTCACTTTTATTTGGTTGCAGGTCAGTTTATAGTGGATGGCATCAGCAATGCATATTGGAGAGAAAATGGTAGGAGGTATGCCTATCATGGATGTGTAGGTAGGTGCAAGAATCAAAATAATGTCAATTTATGGGATTGGGCAATAACTGCAGGATACACACTTGCTCTTCTGGCTGGACACATGCACACACACACACACACACACACACACACGCACACACATGCACACACACACACACACGCACACACACACACACACACACACACACACACACACACACACACACACACACACACACACACACACACACACACACACACACATATTGCACACAGTTGATTGCAGTGAGAACAGAACCATAAGTATACATTCTATAGAACTCAGTACTTTATGTAAGCTCCACAGCACAAGTCTGTCTTTTAGATGGCTGCAGGTGAACTTATGGTAGATGACATCCGCAAGCTATGTGGAGAACAACAGGTTGGGAGGCCTGCACAGGCACATACATTCATAGGTTCATATGAGACCAGTAGCTTAACTGTAGAGTGTGTCCTAGGTGTAGAACCTGGCTGTGTAAAAACACAAGTACTATTATTGAGCATAGTTGGATGTTTGAGTTTAGCAGAGCAAGGTTGTCAGCACCACCGACTGGCCCTGTCTATGAGGGAGCTCACAACATTATATATTACACTTTGTAGTGTGGTTGATGCATGTGTGTAAAAAATACTGAGCCCCCAGGGTTGTATTGCTTAGTGTGGTGTAGACAACACATGTATGTATTGCGAATATATGATGTATACTGAGAATGTGCCCTGAATTTGCAATGTTTCCACATGAAGTTTTATGTTATACAAAGGAAATGGACAGTAAACACCAGTAAGAAAGCATCATATATACAATTCCATAGTGCAGAGAGTAGTGGATTTGTGCAATGATTAGCAAAGTGTATACTCATGCGAATTACACCTGTTTGCATGTAGGTAAGCAGTGTGCAAATCTGAGCTGAATTTCTAACATCTGCCAAGCAAAATGCAATTGCATGTATAGGCAGTTGTGTATCTGTTTTTGGGAAAAGTTAAAGACATGCCGGTCCAGATAGCAGGAGTACATTTACAGCACTATAGTAAACAGTATACCTGCAGTCATACATTTATTCATAAATATAATAATACATAGATTATTCCATCAGTAAAAGTAATACTATATGGAATATACTGTATTTGAACTCATGACCATGTATATGGTAATCTTTCACTTATATCTGTTGCCACAAGAATGTTGAAGAAACAGTTGTCTATGTTGCATTTCATTGCTGCAAACCGCAATGTCACAGTTGTAAAACAAAGGCTGCACACTCTGTACTAGACACCAGTACCATCTGGACTTCAGGCCTGGTTTTCATGATGGCCAAGGACATTAATTGAATGTATCCAGTTACTATTTTTGACCGATGATTTTGTCACTGCAACCATTTTGGTGAATTGCGGAACACTACAGGATATGTCAACACAGAGCATCTCCAGAGTATAATTTAACACAGAAATTTAATCAGAAAAAAGATTGCAGAAGCACAAAAGCCCAATGAACTTCTTCTTACAAGTCTTAAAGCTCTTGTAGTCAGTAAATACTTCTCCGTTGATGAAAATCCTTTAATGCTAAGCAACAATAAAATACAGAAATTTAATGCTAAAAGGGCTCAGTGCTGGAACTGCTTTTGTTTAATATTTACTTTTTTGTTGTTGTTAATGTTTTATCGTTTTTTCCATTACATCCTTAGCATCTAATGGTGCTGCGCACACACACACACACACACACACACACACACACACACACACACACACACACACACACACACACACACACACACACACACACACACACACACACACACACACACACACACACACACACACATACACCCTACCCCCTACTAACTCACCTTCCTGTATTGCCTATACAAGCACACACTCCCACATACACTTGTACGTGCAGCTCCCTCACATACACACACTTACACACCCCATAACACTACCTCCACACTATACTCCCCAGCACTTAATTCTACTACAATAGAGCAGCATGGCTTTCTGGTCATTTTCATTACTGTGAGTGGCCTGGAGCAGCTGTGCTAATTTATACAGCCAAAGAACTTCTTGATTATTGAAGGTATAAGGCAATTTTGCCCTTATAGTTATTTATGCTGTAAGAGTCTACACAGTGGAAATAGTATTATGTGCTAGAGAAGAGCAACTGAATAAGAGTTCTTGAATATTATGTTAGAAATTTCCTGGACATTTATTAGACTGTTACTATCAGAATTCTCCACAAGGATTAATATGTTTACCTGAATTTGTTTATTAAATTTCTTTTGATAAGAATATTAAATTTGCCTTATTTCAAATGGACAATGACTTTAGGTAATTCTGTTATACCTATCTTCTCTCTTAGTAGGTGTAACTCTGTCGATAGATCATTATCATAATTATATTAATTACAGATTTCAAAATCACTGTTTGAAAGATGCATTTAGAACAAATGTGTCCAACCTGCGGCCCACGGGCTGCATGTGGCCCTCAGAGCTCTTCCATGCAGCCTACGACCTTGAACTGCAAATTCAGTGTACGCATGTGCCCAAACACTTTTTACATTTGTTTTTTGTGCTAGTGACCTGTAACCACAATGATGGAGTGCGCATGTGGCAAAGCACCCTTCACATTTTTTTTATGCCGAAGTAGGATCTGTAAGTTTGCACCGCTGTGTTATTTCACACCAAAGAATCAATGTGTGTGTGTGTGTGTGTGTGTGTGTGTGTGTGTGTGTGTGTGTGTGTGTGTGTGTGTGTGTGTGTGTGTGTGTGTTCGCTCTGAAGAGGGATTTGTGTACGGATTTGCCGTCGTTGCCTTTGAAAGGGACAGCACCTAACTGTATTATTAGGTAAGTGTGGAGTGAGTGAGTGCGTGTATGATAGCAAAATGTTTGTGTGCATGAAAGTAGAAGGAGTGTGTGTGTAAGTGTGTGTGTGTGTGTGTGTGTGTGTGTGTGTGTGTGTGTGTGTGTGTGTGTGTGTGTGTGTGTGTGTGTATGAGTGTGTGTGTATGTGTGTGTGTGTGTGCGAAAGTGTTGTACTGAATTAACGCACCTGTCAACTGTATGGATTTTCGAGGAATGTCTGGTATCTCCTCCGAGCTCAAAGAGTGGGGAACAAATGGGTGGCAATCAGCTAACTAAGTCTTTAAGTGTAGAAGGCTGTATTTATTGTCAGAACATCATGTTATAATTCCCTGAAAATGTTGGTAATAAATCAAAGGGATTGACATATGGATTATTTGGCATGCTTAGTCAAAGTCCAGTTCCTGCATTATAAACAGTTTCCATTATGGTTGGTGGTATGACTTTTGCACAGAGGAATGCAGTACATCAGAATATATCTATTTATGATGATATTGTTTCAGAAATAAAAATCAAGCTTATTTTTCTTTAGCGAGTTTTATATTGGTGGATTTATGCTTGCTCTTCCTACCAAATTTAGACTTAAGCAGTGACCCATACTACATGAAGATACAATTGTGTGTGTGTCTTTGTATTTGAAGTCACCGACAGAAAGTCAATTCTGGAGAGAGAGTTCTGGCATATTTTCCTGTGAAATTTGTTAGAAATTTTCAAGAGAGTCAGAAATTTGGTCCTACATGACTAGGTACCGCTAATATTATTACATACACATTGGTTACTGTTTTTTCATATTCATTTCATAGTTTTCAGGCAGACAACTAAGTATATCTCAGAATCCTATCATTAGGATATCTTCTGAAATCATATCTAAAATAATAGCTGTTCCTCAGACTATATGATTTTTACTTTCATTTTAAATGTATAGCATACGGTTATTTTACTTGTTTAGGAGGACATTTACATATTTGAGAATATGCAGACTGTTTTTCTAGATTCTGTTAGCTCATGCAGTGGGCTGTATAAAGCTGAATATTCTCTTGGTTGTCCTGATAATTTTATAATGATACCTGGAAGAGTGATGTAGGGATAATGACATTTGTAGGCAGCATCATATCTAGGCCGAGATGATAATAAGATATAGACTACCTCTGTAAAACATTCAGTTTATAAAAAACCTTACCAATGACATAAATACCTTATGTTGCTGTAACATTGGGCCTAAAAAGAAGATGCATTTCTGTATAGAAGTGAATACTGTAGCATAAAAATTGTCATTTAATTTTGTTTTATAATTAAAATTCAAGATGCACTTTTCCTTTGCCTTTGGAACTGAGAGCATAGACTATGAGTTTTATTATAGTTAATTATTTCCGTACCACGCCTTGAAAATGTTCTGGGACTATAGTCAACTTTTTGGAAATACAGCCATTATTTATGTACAGGAAGTAGAAATGGCCAAACAGAAAGCAGTTAGTATTTCGAGGTTTAAAGATAATTGATTCCACATCATATTCTTGTAATAATGACACTGATACCCTTTACTATGCTCAGATAAATAAATACCAATGCAGATCTCTTGAATTTTACTGATCCCTATGGTCTTCATACTATCTAACAAATCTGCATCTTAGAGCAGACATTATGATTCCAAAGAATGGCAATATGAAAAATCTTTGTTATATCTGGATACTTTTTGGGCATCTACTGCTAACTTTAGATCCCAGAATTTCACATACCTCTGACATATTTAATGATACCCACATTGTTGGAAGCTTACCTTGGATTTGTCCCCTCCACAATAAGTGTGGCCATCCAAATTAGAAGGTTTCTCAGCCCAAGGGCCTAGTAACATCCAAGTTCAAGCAGTGGACAGGGCATGCACAGGTGCAATAATTGTCCAGATGAGTTTTTTCTTTGTGTCTCTACTCACCCCAGTATACTTGTATGCTATGCATCACATGGTCGCACAGGGGTGCCATGGGCAGCCACCTCCTTATATAATGATATGCTCTGTATTATGACCAGCCATCTAGCAACTTGATTGATGACTGTTATTATAGCTATAACATCACCACCAGGTCTTGTGTCCTGGGTGTGCCTTGAACATGTTCTCACATTCTGCTCCCTCCTCCCTCCAAAAAGTGAGCATCCTTTTACCTCATCATTCCTCTTCCCACATCATTTGCTTCTCCAGCACCTGGGCTGATAATCTACCTAGGCTGTCTGTGTTTCAGTCAGAGCTTCTTCCCTATGTACAATAAAACATCTTTAAGAAACCAGCAAAATCAAGAGGTATGATGTCATAAAAATGGAAGGGTTCCGTGCCTGTTTATTTGTAAAAAAAAAAAAAAATATTAACTAAGATGTTAGAGATAACTGTTAGATTAAGAATTAGAATTTTAAGGCGAATATTAGGCATTTATTACATTTATTCATTGTTCGAATGCACCTACGGTACAGCCAGGAGGTCGACTTTGGTCGCCCACAGCAGCGAAAGAGTTAACTATATATATTTTATATGTGGCCCCAAGACAATTTCTGTTCACTCAATGTTTCCCCAGCAAGCCAAAAGGTTGGACAACCCTGATTTAGAAGAACTAACCATATTATACTGACAGCACTTAAACATCGCTTCATCCTCTAGTAAGGATATTGTAAATAATAAAGCAAACCAATTTGTAACTATAGGTAGTAAGTAATAGGAATGAAAAAGAGGAAAAATAATGCTAGGCTATAAACAGATACATAGACAGACAGACATATAGATAGTTGGTTTACTTGGTACAAATTAGTTCTTGCTGATAAATTCACTTTTACTGAGGATTCGGACACTTTGAGCAAAACTAATTGCAGTCTTTCAATCTTTTTTATTTTTTTTATTAATTATTTTTTAAACAAATAACAGAGAGAGAAAGACAATTTCAAAAAAAGGGAAAAAGCACAGCTTGCAACAGCCTTGATCTTATACTGCCTAAATACTAACCCATTCAGTTTAGCAGTTTTGATTGCCTCCTATTTCTAATTCCTACGTATTGCTTCCAGACCCATATATGTCATTTATTTTGTTTGTTAGTTGCCTACTTACTTCATTTCACTTGCTAGCCAGAGTAACACACTGATCAAAATGGACCTTTATCAGGTTCATTCCTGGAATAGCAAGTAACACTAAATATGTGGAACAATGTCATTGTTTACAAATTATGTTACACATATGCAATGTTCATTACACTGGTAAATGAACTCAAAGAGGTGCATCAGTGTTCACAAAATATTTACACAATGCAAAACTGTCAGATATGTGGGGAGGAGAAAGGTGAACAAAACAAAAAGAGTAAAGTAAAGGAGCACAAAGTCTGGTAGGAGGAAGTGGAGATAAAAGCAGAACAGGGAAGGCACTGCAGTCACATAATAATTTAGCAATGGATATTAGCAATAACTTTCAGAAGTGGATGAGCCAAAGCATGTTGTTATACAATATTGTTAATCGTAGTAAATTTATATGCTCCTTCTTTAAATGGGTATTTTTTAAGGTGATTTACAAATCTGGGAAAAAATGTATTCATCTGATTGTGGCTGGTAATGATTCCTAAATTTGAGGGATAAGTATTGCAAAACTGTGGTTTCTGAAGTTCCATTTATTTATTTTTTTAAGAGGATCCATAAGGATTCAATGAAGTGAAAATGTGATCTCAGGTTGTATGATAGGATGCATTTTTAGTCAATATTCTACATATAACAAATATTCTTTTTTTTTGGAAATTTCAGTAATGGTGATGATTTTCAATGGGAAAATCTGATATTTTCAAAGCTAGTAATACCAGAATTTACTTTGATCTTAGAATGCATTTCCTCCAAAAACCAAGTAAAAACAGTCCTGGAGATAAAGTCATCTGTACCCATTCATACAAGCTCAGCCACTCTTATAAACTTCTCTACCATTCCTTGACTGGGCATTATACCCACCAACAATGGGTTAGGATGGGAGGTTTTTCTCCATATTGTCAGCATCTTGGTATAATATTTTGATACACAATTGATAATTTATACAGAGAAATATGCATTCCATACACTTGTTTTTTATTTGCATCAGTCTATTGTGGACAAACATATTTATTTTTAACTTTCACAGAATTAAAATTCCATTGCTCCTCCATCATATATTTGCATTAAATTTTTCTTATCCTTTTTTTCTAGAACTAAATTGCTTTCACATTCTAATTCTATTATGTTGTTATACATTAAAGCTAACATTTTATTCTTTACTTGTAAAACATCTGTCTTATCCAAACAGTTCCTGTACTTTTAAACAGTTCTTTTGCTAACTGACCCATTAGTGTTCCAAATGGGTGTTACCTCAAGCTGGTTAAGATTGATGTAGTGTTGTCCTAGGAAACACTGTTTTCCTTAACTAGTCCATTCATATCAGGGAAAACAGTTTCTACTAGTGGGAAAAGTATTCAAATTCCCAGTTTTACTGATGGGACCCAAATGTGTACAAATATGTTTATTATTCTACATGCCCAACAATTGAAATTTAGAATTACAGAACAAAGTGAGATTCTCCTCATCAAGTCTCACTCAGCCACTGTATCTGCTTTATTTGTAATCATAATTGGTAATATAATAACCATAAAATTATCATAATGGAATAGCTAAAACAATTAGTGTCTGCTGTCTTTTTGGTATACCAATCTCTCCTATGTAATTAGCTTTAATGTATAACAACATAATAGGTTGCACTACTGCTCCTCATGGTATCCTCAGGGAACCTTCTTTCCAAAGAAAATTTTGAAAAATATTTTGGAACTAATATCAGAGCACTTTTTTAATCTTCTCTAAACACAGCTGGTAAGCATAAAATGTGCTCAAGATCATCTAATCAAAAGAGCCTGCATATTATATAATAATGAATGGTTTACCTTTATATCGGCAATCCCAATATGGGCGAAATGGCTTCCTCGAATACCGAAGTGCGAACGTCTCCAACGTCAAATTCCACATAATCGAACGACAAAACCTCACCCATTTTTGACCCATGGCAGCACTGGTGTGGAGGTGTGGCGTGTCCGGAAATGTCGAAATTCGACATTTAAAAATTTTCGCGCTTCGCTTAAACAGTTCGATTAAGTGGCCGGTCAATCATGTGTGATTGATGATATAAAGGTAAACCATAATGAATATCAACCAATAAATGAGGCCAGTATTCAGACTGAAACCACTGAACCATCACTCAAAAAAGTGCAATTCTAACCACTATGTTGACAAGCAAGCAGCAGGCAGCCTCTGCAGACATTTGCTTCTATCATTACAGTGACAGTACAGCACAGACATATCTATATTGTCTGTATTAACTCTGATGTCCAGGGTTGTCAGTATATTGCAGATTCAATGGATAGCTTACTCAGTGACTTCTGCTTGCTAAGATATTCATGAGTTGCTTCTGCTAGTAGAGAAGTACCCAAATCTCTTCTATTTTTTGATGTCACAGCATAATTTACTCAAAGCAAACCCCACATCGTTCTTCACAGAGTTGTGGGCAAGTCTTTAGATGACTGACACTAGCTGATTGACAGCCATTTAAATTCAGCACATTATTTATGAAAAAGGCACACATGATTGTAACACTGAAGCCATAGAAATGGTAAGATAAAATATTTCTTACTTTTTCTGTTGCTTATTGTTAGTATGTCTGCTTCCAACAAAAGGACTTCTGTCTGCCAAAGTCAAAACACTGGGGAGTTGGCATAATGGTCAAGGTGTTCACGTTACAGACACAAAGTACAGGGTTTGATTCTCACCTTTGGGAAGCATGGCTAGACTTAAAAAATCCCCCTGAGGTCATTAGCCTAGAAATCACATATGAATCTATGAGCGTATGAACTTGTGGGGAGCAAGGGGGTGATAGCCCCCAATGGCTGTGATGTTGTGTGACTTCTTTTTTCCAGTATTCCTTTATTACTATAGCAAAAGCTATATGTATGCATAAAGGCAACATTCATTGTTTTCCCACATTCATCAAAAACACCATGATTGTAGGTGGGAATTAATGGGAAGTCCATCCATGAAGATGTGAAATGGGCAGGATTTGCTACTGTACATCCTGTGGGGTGATTAAAGAAAGTTATGTAAATGTTGCTGCATTTGCAGTTTGCTTATTCCCATTTACAATTCTATAATGTTGTTAACTGAAAAGTCTAACTTGCCTGAGACCTTTCTCAGATTCTCAGCTAATAAAGCAGTCAAGTTAAATTATGAGATTGACATGCAGATATCTCAAATTATTGCTGAATTGCTCATTTGCTTAGCTTTGCTTTTTGTGGTAGCACTGTCAACATTTTCCCCACGATTATCCATAGTTGCAAATACTTCATTCATAATGTTTAAATGAATAGATGCCATTTTCCACATATCCATACTTAAAATTGTCTGCTCCAGATTTTGAGATAGCATTTGACTGTTACTCACCATTTGCCTACTGTGAGCACATAACTTAGGCATAAGAGCTGAATGCTTTAAAAAAAGTCTTTTCTGGTTTCAGCAGGATCTGGAGCTTCCTTAGCATTTAATAGTGCATCCAAATCTAATGATATTAGCAATGACAAAGACATTAAACTGGATAAATCTAACTTGGTTTTGTTCTTAAAAAAATACTTATCACTGGCACAGTTCTGCCCCTCAAATGTAAAATGGTATGGATATCCATTTTGCAACTCTTCATCATTTTTTTTTTCTGTTAAACATTCCAAACGAACCACTAATGCTTCTACTTCCTACCTTCCATGCACTCATGTCTTGTGTAAAATCATGTCTCCATCCAAGTTCCGCTGATCACCCTAGCAAACACTGTACAACAAGTCATCATATGTACTTTTATTTTTGTTTATAGTGGTACTTGATTAAGAAGTAACCAATGACCTCTCTTTAATAGTGCCTTATATGCAAGTTTAATAATGTATCTTATTCTGTTAGCATTGGCCTCTTTCCTGTTAATGTTTTTCTCATGAGCCATTTATGTAGGTAAAAGGCTAGCTAATGAGGATCTAATCGCAGTCTGAAAACATGAGGCAGCTACATACAGTGTGAAAGGCATTTATGCTTTATTAGTTGCAAAAGAACTGCATGAGGCTACTACTGTTTTGGTAGTTATTTTTAGGGACACACTTTGCATTGTAATATGGATTCTGTCTGTTTACACTGATGCACAAAACTTGCTCCCTAAACAGTTTCCTACATGCAGATGCATTGCAGAGGTGATTGTACTATATTAGATTGCCTCTTTACAGCTCTACACTGCTGCTGATACATACTGCTTAGCATTTAGACTAGTCAACAGAAATATTTTTCAGTAATTTATGTTGCTAATTCTGTTTGCAGTCAAATATGTTAGTTATTAAATATATATTATTACTTTAAACAAGCAAGTACTGTGGTGGTGGTGCTGCGGTAGCATTGTCGCCTCACAGTAAGACGTTGTCCTGTTCAATTCTCAGCTAGAGCATCTTCTGTGTGAAGACATGCATGAATGGGCGTACCTTTGTTAAAGGTTGTGCATCAGGGGCGGCAACTCGGCACGTAAAAATCTACTGCCAATCATTAGCGGACCGGAGTTCCGCTGTGGTGACCCCTAACCGGGAAACACCGAAAGACACAACAACAACAACTTTAAACAAGCAACTCATTCCATTGCTTCTCTTTCTACTGACAGTTATCCTCAACTAGATGCCGATCTTAAACTTTTTGCCCCAACTTTCACTCTCCAGAAAATCCATACATCTACAACCCATTTCTCCCATTTTTGCACATGAGGTCGGGGGGGGGGGGTCACTTCAACAGTAACAATCATCTAGAGCCAAGGTTTAAACCACCAGGAGGCTAGTCCTGCCACAGTAGTTCTTCCACACCACACACTCACATATATGAATGATTTAGAGTTTCCAGTCTACCTACTACATGCCTTTGGAATGTGGGAGGAAACCCACATGAGCACAAAGACTGCACAGAAAGCCAACCCAGCCAAAAATCAAACCAGGAAACCTCTTGCTGTGAGGTGACAACGGTAACCGCTGTGCCACTGTGCTGCCCCAAATATTCACTCAAAAAGTAAACAAATGGCTTAAAAAGCTACAAAGTATGGAACCGTTAATTCTGATGGACTCTCCCAAAATAACAGATCACTTTATTTGTGGCTCATTTCCTGACTTGTGCAAGACAGCAACAATTATACCTCTCCCCATGCAAAGCATTCTTTTGCTTCTTTCTCCTTATCATTCAGTTTTAATTTTATCATCATTTTATAAAATATTTGAAGTAGTTTTTTGTTTTATCTCAATTAACTATGTTCCTTACCTCATTTGACCTATTAAACTCATGCCAACATGGATTCAAGAATGACCACAGTACCTCAACTACCACCCTCAGTCCCACAAATTATATTGTCACTAAGATGAATAAAGGAAAGCTCAAAAGTATTATTTTTATCCACCTTACTAAGATTTTTGGTTCTGTATACCACCTGCTTATTTTATAGGAGCTCACTAGATAAAGACTCTCATGCACAGGTCTTAAATGGTGATGCAGTTATCTCAACCACCATTATTCCAAAATTAGACTTGGAAACTCCTTAGCGTACCCTCACCTAATCAAACATGGTGTTCCTCAAATCTCAGTCCCTTATTTTTCTGTTTTTATTAATGTCTTTCAAAATCTCACATACAAGCATTCATGCCTTGCTTTGCACTGATGATGTGATTATTTGGTGATCCAGTTTACCAGCATCATGTATAAACTTTACATTAGTAGCATGCCTAAAGAGAAAAATGATGAAGCCTTTCTTCATTTAATGTTCTACACTTGAATTCAAGTGTAATAAAGACATGACATGTTATTTGGCACAGCCAAACACATCTCATTTTCAAACTAATTGGTCTACTGGTGGACATCTCTACTAGGTGGTACTTTATAGTCTGTTTCACAGTTCAAATGTCTAAACTTACAACAAAAACAAAAATGTGCCTTTGTTTTCCACCTTCATTATACAAATAATACATTAAAGATTAGCTTAGGTATGTGCCATAAATGTTTCCACTTTTTAACGCTCAAAACTAAAGTCAGTCTTGTAATATACTTCCTTATACCAATCCTTTGGAATCCCAAATGTTCACTGTAAGGGCAGCCATTAACTGCAATATAGTTCAAGTCCCTCAAAACAAAATCTGTAGGCTTACATGTAATTCACCTCATCTTAAACATCACTGACCCTCACTTAGTAAAGCTAACACACCAATTATTGCACACAAACCCAAACTAGCTTTTTTAATTCATATACAATGCTCTCCACCATAAATGTTAGCCTATTCTAGGCTCTTATTTCAAAAAGTAAACATGTAATCATTGATGTCGTTCTAGTCATATGTTGCAGCATTCATAACACAGGGGAGAATGCCACCAGCTGACTCATACGTCTGGCCAGTATGCAAAAGTCTAATGCTACTGTAAGGTCGGTGCAATGTCGCACAGATCATACATCGTAATAAAATGACATCAGGTATAAAGTGGACACCAGCACATACCAATCTTAAAATCTTTTCTGCCACCAGTCAGATCATCTTCTCCTGTCATTGTTTGTCAGATAAGTTGGGAATCCTGTTCAGATAAGTGACCCGTTGGTTTTTCTCATTATTACCTTTTGCTACTGTGCTTTTTTGAGGTTACATGTCAGCTAGTAAGGGCAAGTGTCAGTGCTGTAGGCAGATTCCAAATAAGGGCTCTCATGACCTTTGTCAACTTTGCCTAGGCCCTGACCATAACCATACTACTTGCTCTATTTGTAAGGCCTTTATTCCCAAGACCCTGCATAGCCAGATAGCTTCTCTGAGTTTATATGTCCAAAATAACCAGTGCCTTAAATGTCTCGCACACAATAAGGAAGGTAGGTTGAGCCCTTCGGGTGAGCCACTAACTAAGAAGGCCAAGAAATCTAGGCCTGATTTACCCACTGCTCCCTCAGTTCTAGACATCTCTCCTGAGGCCTATGTTGGCCCAGAGACCATTCTGGCATTGGTAGGCACTCCTTCAATGGGTACCAGTGTGGAGGCCATGAAGGATACTACTAGCATGTCTTTGGAGGATACGCAGGTGTCCATCCCGGGCATAGAGGGGGAACCTCGGCTCATTGTGACTGAAGGGCCATGTGGCATTCCACAGATTATTGTCCAAGAAGATGTCACTAACAATATTTTTGAGTGTAGACAGGCCCAGCCACCTTCCACCGAATGGATGTTCCTCAAAAGAAAAAACTTAATACTTAACTTGCTTCCCCTGCCCATCAGGAACAACTGGCAGATTGGCAGGCTTTTTCCCATGGGCTGTTCAATGCCTTTATGGCCCTGAGACAATCTTTATCTCTCTCTCTCTCTCTCTCTCTCTCTCGCTCTCTCTCTCTCTCTCTCCCTTCTCCTTCCTTTCCTCTCTTTACACCACAAAAGATGACTTCTGAGGAACTTTCTTCAGATGAAGCGGATTCTTCTGTGAATTAATCTTTGGCTTATTCAGCCCAAATTTCTTCTCCTTTGGGATATGCTTCCCCAGAAGAAGAATAAAATGGAACTGATTCCTCTGGAGAGGAGTTTTTAAAATGGGATTGTTTTCAGGTGTCAGACATCCAAAAAAGATGTTATGACCTGTTGCAGATGGACTCCCCTTCCCCGTCTGCCAAACCCCTGGTTCTGCCAGCCTTCCTGGTTGCTTTCAGTCGAACTCCTAAGTGCCCTGATTCTCAACCTCCTGCGCCCAAAAGGCCAGACAGGTTTTATAAAGTGCTAGAGGATTCCACGTTTCTGTTTAAATGTCTCTCTGCAGACCCTGCAATCATGTTAGTATCTGCTGACAAGGCCTCCAAGATGCTGCCTTCCACTTCTCTGCTCCCTTCAGACAAGGAGAGTAAAGTTATGGAGAGGCTTGGTAAGAAAGTTTATAATACATCAGCTACTTTGGCATTCAGAGCCATAAATTACCAAACCCATATGGCCAAATATTCCTTGGCTCTCCTCTCAGATGCTAGTAATCTACTCTGAGTTCCCTGACTCTCCCACTCAGTCTAAGCTCTCCTCTTCCTTAACTCCTTTGCTCAGGTTACACAGCATTCCATAAAGTGTAGCTATGATGCCATGGAGGCATCAGCTTGAGTAGCTGCATTTGGGTCAGTTCTCAGGAGATATTCCTGGCTCAGACTCCAATCTTTGCCTGATGACATTAAGACTAAAATCATGGATCTCCTCCTGGACAACAAGGCATTATTTGGTACTTCTGCTGCAGACCTCATTAAGTCTTTACAGGAAAAGGGCAAAGAGCTGCAAGACTTGAACCCTATTTTTTGTTTCTCCGGTCTTTAGGTTTTAGAGGAACTACCATACTAAGACCCCTTTTGTAAGGAAGTCTTCCAGGCCTCACTCTTCAAATGGCAAAAGAGATGCAAGGAAACAATTTTCATCTAAATCTACATCCTCAACTCCTGCTCAGAAACAGCTCTTTCAGGCAAAGCCAGGTAGTCTGTGACTACCTGCCTCCTGGGACCCAAACTCCTCTTTCCCTTCACCTTTCCCTGTCTCTCTCTGTTTGAAAACAGATAACTCAGAACTCTTGGGTCCTAGCTATCATCCTTCAAGAATACTGTATGGTGTAGAAGACTCCACCTTCCTTCAGGGGTATTCCACAACCTGCAAGGGAACAACTGGAACTCTTTCCCCAAGTCATTTCCACTCTTCTCTCTCAAGGCACCATTCAGGAGGTACTGCCTTCCCAAGTAGGAAAGGGGTTCTGCTCTAGGATGTCCCTGGTCCCCAGGAAGGATGGTCCTTTGAGACCCATTCTAGACCTATCCCATCTAAACACTTTCTTGAAGGTTCTCACCTTCCGTATGTTAACTTTACCCACTCTTCTTCCTTTCATTCTTCCTCAGGCCTTTATGGTGTTCTTGGGCATCAAAGATGACTATCGTCACATTCCCATTCATCAGGACATGGGAACTCTAATAGACGCACAGATGTCAACTCTACAACTGACCCTGTGGGTGATAAAGTTTTGATTCCCTTCAGACACCTTTACCCTGAGGATGTGCTACAAGTTCTGTAGGGGCCAGAAAACCCATACTAGGAAATCCTATATTTCCAAATGGAGAAGGTTTTCCATATGGTGTCTTTCAAATGATTTACAACCACTGCTGGTGGATGTTCCAGTGGTTCTGTCCTACCTGTGTGAATTGCTGAAGACTGGACTGTCATACTCTTCAGTAAAATCTCATATTTCTGCTATGTCAGCATGTCTGCCTATGTCTCCCCCTTTAGCTTCCAGGCTGGAAGTTAAACTTTTCTTAAAAGGCATCCTTCAAATTAGATCACCAATTAAACCAGTTCCTCCTCCTTGGGATCTTAATTTTGTCTTAAAAAACTTACCCTGGCCCCTTTTGAGCCAGCAAGTTCTTCTTCTTTGCAACACTGGACCTGAAAAACAGTTCTACTCATTGCCATAACTTCTGCTAGAAGGGCTTCAGAATTACAGGGCCTGATGTGTTCTTCTCCCTTCACAGTTTTCCACAGGGATAGGGTATCTTTATGCACTAATCCCTCCTTTATGCCCAAGGTGATAAATGAGTTGTCACTCAATCACTCCATCAATCTTCTCACTTTTTTCCCTTCTCCTCAGTCCTCTAGTGAGAGGGACCTACATACTTTAGATGTGCACAGGCAACTTGGATATTACTTGGATAATACCAAACCAATTAGGAAATCTGACCACCTTTTTGTCTCCTATCACCCAAGGGCCCTCAGCATGCCTGTTTCCAAGCAGACTATTTCTACTTGGATTTCCAAAACCATTTCCTTTTATTTTATGTCCCAAGTGAAGAGTCTTCCCTCACCTATAAGGGCACATCCCAACAGAGCTGTCTTCCTCTGGTGCCTTTTTCTAGGCTCTAGACACATGTTCTATCTTAGAAGCAGCTACCTGGTCTTCTGTACATACCTTCACAAAACACTGTAAGTTAGATGACATCTCCAAGTCCTGAGCTGGTTTTGCAAGGGCTATTTTGCAAGGGTTTGTAGAGAGTGCTACTGCTTCTCCACCCAGTTCTTCTTCTGCATGAGCTTTGGTATTCTCCCTCATGTTATGAATACTGCAACATATGAACAGAAGGACATAGACTAGTTGTGTAAAATCTTACCATAACCATAGATGTCTTTCTCTTCTACATGTTGCAGTGTTATTTCCACCCCTGCCTTCCCCTGATACTTTCCTGTTTGCTGGTGGTGTGCTTTCTCAGCTAGGATCAGGCTGGTGCTCTGTTTGTGGCATTCAGTTCCGAGGATTGGTACGTGTCGATGTCCGCTTTATACCAAACATCTTTTTACTACCGACATAGGATCTGTGTTCTGTGTGACGTCACACATACCTTACAGTAACATTAGACTTTTGTATACTGGCCGGACGTACGAGTCAGCCAGCAGCATACTCCCCCATGTTATGAATACTGCAACATACAGAAGAGAAGGTCTATGGTTATGCTAAGATTTGACACAACTGTTCTTTCTGTTCCACTGCTAACAGTCTTTTTAGCATTCTCCCAAAAAATTGCTCCTTGGACTGTTTTATCAATGCATTCTGCTACTGGGAGTAAAAGTTTGGAACTCACTTCTTCTCACCTTTAGGCTTCTGCCATAACTTTACCACTTCAAAATGAACATTATTGAGCACCTTTTTGAAATCTTTGCCTGTAACTGTGTGCAAATCCAACAGTTTAATACAATGTAATTTCTGCTTTGTGATTTAATGCACTTTTTGTTTTATTCATTCTTTCTTGATAATTTTAGTGGTCTAATTGTAGTTTCTCTTTTATCTGATTACATCCATGTTTACAATCATGAATTATCTAATTTATTTCTTTATTGCATTTGATTACTGGGAAAGTCTGACTGGGAAATAAAACCCCTTTTCAGCAGAGAATATGGGAGGAAAAGCTCCAGCTGCCATAAATAGTAGAAATACAGTATAATGAGATGGCAAACATCTCTGTTAAGGTAAAAGTAGTACAAGTGAGCCCTTCTCTGTGCTGTTAATTCTGTATTTCTTTAATCTTTCTGTGCAAAAATGCATAGCTGAAAGCATGCCCTTGGCTCCAGTCTACTTTTATATTTGTCTGAAATGCATATTGGAAGATGTTATTAACCTTTACTTAATTTCAGAATTCCAGAGTATCTATACTTGGGTATAATAGATTAAATTACATGACACTGGCAGTTGGAAAGAATGCTTATCATTGCTAAGTAGCAGATACTGTATCTAGCTTTTCAGATTATAACAAATAATGCTTTATTTTTCAGACGGAACTTATTTTTGCTGTATTTTTGAATACAGAGATGTACTTTGCAGGTTCTAAGGTTCTAAAGGAGTTTCAGACAGAACACAATCAGTGGTATTTAAGCAATAACCCGCATCTGAGTGTGGGTAATGCTAGATTTACCCACCTTGTGACCAAACAAAGACAACTGTGGGTAAATCTAGCATTACTCACACCCAGACATGGGTTATTGCTATTATACAATGACATTATTTAAGAAAAAACATACTTACTTTTCTTAAATAATGCCTTTGTATAATACCTGTGTGGTGCCTTCTGCAGTTTTCTGCTATCCTGGGGCTTTTTCTGATGTACTGCGTATGTGTATGCTTACGCAGTACATCAGAGCTGTGTAGAGGAAACAACGGAGAAAGGAAGATCTCTGTTGTTTTTTTAAAGCTGTCTCGCTATGTTAAACGAGTTTGACATAGTGAGATATCTTTAAAAAAAGCAACAGAGAAAGGAAGATCTCTGTTGCTTTTTTTTTCTTTTTTTAAGATATCTCGCTATGTTAAACGTATAACATAGCGAGATTACAGCAATGGAGATCTTCCATTCTCCGTTGCTACCTAACACAAACAAAAAAAGTCATGACTGATAATAATGGAAAAAGTCTGGGCGACAAGACCTTTTTCCATTAGTATATGTCGGATTTACAACGGGCACGCTGGTTGGGCTGGCCAATCAGCATGCACGTTTTAGAATACTAATCGGCAGTCATTGTATAATTCTTATTTTACAAACTGCTGGTCATTTTGTTTGGATGCTGTAAGTTAGGCTGCACTGATTAGTTTCCTTGTTAAAGGAGTCACAGTATCTATTCACTCTTTGTGCCTGCTAGGGCTACTACATGACTTTATAAACAGTCTACAATCACCAAAACTGTTTATGCTACAAACTGTTGGCTTTAGCCCTATTAGGTTCATAGGTTCATAGGTTCATACTAGGCTATCTGCCCTAGGGCATTTATAAGCCTAGCCAGAATGTGTTTGGCTTTCGCCACCCATTTTAAATTTATTTTGCTATGCCCTTTTTCGAGGTTAGTATACTGTGCCTCTGTCTAACAGTGACACAGAAGTGATACCCGGGGTAAACCTACGATCTCCCATCCACTCATCAAGATTCCTCTTGAAGAGAGTCAGTGAGGGACTCTGCCTAACCTGGACTGGGATTTTATTCCAGAGTGAAGGGAGCCTCTGGGTTATGAATCTGTCCCTCTAGCATGTCCTATTTATTTCAGTGCTGAGGTTCAAGTCTCTCGAGCGCGTAGCTCAATGGGATTTGGATTTTCTGAGGTGCAGCATGTCCATTAATTCGGGCTTGGACATGGCTTTATACGTCAGGCACAGATCACCTCTGAACAGGCGGTATGCCACTGAGTAGAGCTGGAGTTTCTTTAACCGGGCAGCATATGGCATGTGTTTGAGCCCCTTGATCCTCTTGGTGAGGTACTTTTGGGGTCTTTCCAGTTGCTGCAGGTGTCTGGTAAGGTATATCCCAAAAGGGGCATTGTACTCAATTATGGGCCTGATGAGGGATGAGTAAAGAGGCACGATGACCTCCCCTGATCTAGATGTGAATCCCTTCATGATTAGGTGGGCTATATAAAATGTTTTTCTAACCAATTTGGCCACGTGGTTGTCAAATGAGAGATTGCTATCAACTTGGGTCCCCAGGTCCCTAATTACTTCTTCTGTACTTAATGGATTACCACCTATGTGGTAATTTGTGGGCACTTTGTGTTTGCCAAAGGGGATGACTATACACTTTTTGGCATATAGCTTGAGGCCATGGCTCTGGCACCAGTTGTCTGTTTCTATGAGGCCCTTTTGGAGGATGCTTGTGTCGGCTGGAGAGTCGATTATGGCACCCAGTTTGCAGTCATCTGCGAACTTGGTCAGCCACAGTCCTTCCGTGTTGGCCTGTACCTCCGAGAAATATATACCGAACAAGAGAGGTCCCAGGACTGAGCCTTGTGGGACACCACTTGTAACTGGTTTGGAGTCTGACATGGCTCCAGCAATTCTAACCATGTGGGTTCTGTCCTTGAGCCAGTTTGCAATCCATCTAGTGACATAGGGGTTTATATTTAAGCTGGTGAGCTTATCTATAATGCCCAAGTGGGGTATTGTATCGAAGGCTTTTGAGGTCCAGGTAGGCTGTGTGGACCACCTTCCCTCGTCAATGGCCTTGTTGACTGTTTCAAAGAAATCAACCAGGTTTAAGAGGCAGGATCTGCCCTTAACAAAGCCGAACTGGGTAGGATCCAGTATCTGTAGGTCCCCAATATCTTTATTTATGAGGTCCATGATGATCCTTTCCATAGCTTTGCAGACCAAGCTAGTCAGGCTTATGGGGCGATAGTTTCCAGGATCCGTTGAGGCACCACCTTTATGGAGAGGGACCACTGTTGCTGTACGCCACTCTTTGGGCACATATCCTGTAGTAAGGCTGAGATTGAACAGTAGTTTTATGTTTGGGTTTAGCTCTTCTTGGAGTTCATGTAGGATGCAGCCTGGGACACCGTCTGGTCCCATTGATGCTGTGTTTTTTGCTTTGGAGAGGGTGGCTCTTACCTGAGCATCTGAGATGTCAGGTGGGCAGCACTCTGCTGGGATAGATATTTGCCCTTTTGGTGGGGAGGGGGGGGGAGAAGTTTGCGCTGAACCTGTCAGCTAGGATGTTGGCAATGTCTGTGGGTTCAGTGTATTTTTTTTGTCATTTTGGACTAATTCTGAGCATATCTGGGAATTACCACCCAGGTTCCTAACATAACTAAAGAAAGCCTTGTGATTATCCTTAGTGTCCTGTGCAATTTTTCTCTCGAAGCTGGCTTTAGACAATTTTATGAGTGCCCGTAGTTTTTTGCTAATACTGATCAGTAATGCCTTCCCTTTTTGGGATTTTGCTCTATCATTTAGTAGCTTCCTCCTTCTATTGTATAGTTTGTTTATGGCTGGACAGGACGTCTGCCTTTGGAGGATTGGGTCTTGGTTTTATTTGGGATCGCATGATCCATGCATTCCTTAAGGTGTTCATAGAATGTGTTTGTAAAGGATTCTGCGGTCTTGGCCGTATTTTCCACAGGCCCGGGGGCTTTGAAGGATTCCACCTTGGTTTTGAGGAGTGTGAAATTTGCTTTAGAGAAGTTTTTCACTGTGGTTTTCTGGGCAGGGGGTGGGGTCGGGATGTGAATATCCAGTGAGATTAGTTTATGGTCTGATCTTGCCAGTGAGGGATACACTTCTGGTCTGGAGCATACAGTCCCCATGTTGGTGATGATCAGGTCCAGTATGTTTTCCCCTCTTGTGGGAGTGGTAACAAGTTGTTCCATAGCATTTGAGTTTATAAATTCTAGGAACCTTTGGGCTAGGGTGTTGGAGCTAGAGTAATGCTCCCAGTCTATGTTTGGGTAGTTGAAGTCGCCCAATATAATGGTGTTTGGAGAGACCTTCATATTTTCCAGTGTTCTCAGAAAGGCCGAGTGGGGTTCCTGGGTTTGGGAGGGTGGCCTGTAGCAGGCTATAAACTGGAAGGCAGTTTTACCCACTGTTAGTTGCACATGGATAGTCTCTGATGCTTCGTGCTTTGCCACCAACCTGGAGGTGTGGGTATCTTTGATGAATATCGATACTCCCGCTCCTTTTGTGGTTCGGTCCAAGTTTTGGGGCTGAAAAGCATGGTATGAGGTATAACCTTGTAGTGCTGGGGTGCTCTTGGGAGCCCTGAACCAGGTTTCTGTTACTGCACAGATATCGATGTTCTCCATGCTAAGGAGAGTTTCGAGTGCATGCATCTTGAGGGTTAGACTTCTGGCGTTGAGTAGCATTACTCTTAGTTTCTTATCCCTTGTGATACCTATGGAGGTGGGTTTGTCTTTTGAGCCTTGCCTAAAAAAGGCACTATGGGGTAGCAAGAGCCTTTGCCAATATCCGAAAGCCCAGGGGTGACAGGTGCAAGCCGTCCCTAGTGAAGCATCGTGGCTTGTCGAGCATATCATCCCAAGCTGACAGGCATTGAATCCCCTTTGAATGACACCAGTACTTAAGCCAATTGTTGAAATTGATCATCTTATCTTTATATTGTGGCATCATTCTTGGTGAGGGTAAGATGCTACTCAAGGTCAAGGTCTTACCGGCCTGGGCTACATGCTCAGAGAGCTCCTTTATGTCTCTTTTCATGTAGTCCAGGGAGGTACGTCTCAGGTCATTCACACCAGCATGGACAATGACTGAGTCATATTTGTACTTGCCTTGGAGTGACCTGAGTGCTTGTGTTATGTGGCAGATCCTAGCACCCGACAGGCTGCTCACCGTGACCCTCTCCTTGTTCAGCCTGGTGAGCGGGACGTCAGTGTGCCTGACGATAGAGTCACCTATTACAAGTGTATCAGGTGTGTTGTTTAGTCTTAAGGGCTGTGACTGTTCGGCACACTGGCTTTGTGAGATATGTGTTGCACGTGTTTTGTTTTGGGGTAGAGGTTGCTTGGGTGTTTGCTTTGGAGGTCTCTGCTGCTTAGGCAGATCTTTATTTAGAGCCTCCAAGTATGTTTTTGTGTGATTATGTGTTTGGTTTGCTGTCGTGGTAGGTCTATGTGAGACTGGAATTCTAGTGAGTGTGGTTTCCTTCTCCTCCTGACTGGTTATGCCAGTACTGAGTTGAGAGAGCTTAGCCTCCAGTTTGGCTATATGGTTGCATCTCTCACATGTGTTGGAATTTGTTGGGAGGAGGAGAGGGTTGTCTGTGTACATGAGGCAGTTGTAACATTGCCTCAAGATTCCCAGATTCAGCAGCTGGACCGGAGAGGAGATTGACAACTGACCTTTGGACATGCTAGAATAATATTGGGAATTCCTTAATAATTGAAAACAAGGGCCAGTGGGGAGTGAGGGTGTAGTGCTTTTAATTTTTAGTGCTGACTTATATAATTGCTTTAGCGAGCAAGTGCCAGGTAACTTAGTGCAATGTGTTACAAGTAACTTAAATGCAAAAGCGACAAACAGTAACTTTCTTTCAAGTGAAACAAGGAAATAAGTACAGTAAGCAATGCAGATATCACTAGTGATCCACAGGCAGCTGAGAAGCCGTGTGGGGTGGAATTAGCGTTCCAGGGAAATAATAAGCAAACAAACAGCAAGCATATAAACAAAGCTAGATTCAGCAGGCCTGGATCTAGTCTATGCTACAGCAAACAAGGTGCACCAATTTCAGTAAGATACAGTTCAAATATTCAGGCACTATAAACCTTTAACCAGAAATTCCCAGCTCAGAAGGGCAGAGTCCAGCCTCTTCTCCCACAAGAGTGCAGACTACGAACCTTCTTAATGTAAAATAACTGGCCTGAAGCCCAAGTGCTTAAACCAGAACTAATACACTTTAAGAATAACAGACACTGGGCTCTCAATCAGCAGTTCCCAACTTAGAAGGATGAAAGCTACCTGTCCTGCCACCACAGTGCATGCCACAAACCTTCCTAATGTAAAACAACTGGTCTGAAGCCCAAGTGCTTAATCCAAAAGACTTAGAATGATAGCTACACTTTAATCAAGTTACTACCAAGCAGTAATAAATACAATTGAATACTTTAGAGAATGCCTGGATTAGTGCTCAAGTTACACAAACAAAGCTAGATCCAGCAGGCCCGAATCCAGTCTATGCCACAGCAAACAAGGCACCAACTTCAGTAAGAAGCAGTTCAGATATGCATGCACTATAAGCCTTTAACCAGAAATTCCCAGCTCAGAAGGGCAGAGTCCAGCCTCTCCTCCCACAAGAGTGCAGACCACGAACCCTCTTAATGTAAAATAACTGGCCTGAAAGCCCAAGTGCTTAAACCAGAATTAATACACTTTTAGAATAACAGACACTGAGCCCACAATCAGCAGTTCCCAACCTAGAAGGATGTAAGCTACCTGTTCTGCCACTACAGTGCAGACCACAAACCCTCTCAGTGCAAAACAACTGGTCTGAAGCCCAAGTGTTTAAACCAAAAGGCTTAGAATGAGTTACACCAAGCAGTAATAAATACAATTGAGTACTTTTAAGATGATGCAAAAGTAAAATAAAGTAGGTAGAAACACAAGTACAGTAAAAGCAGATGAATTTTTTTTTTCTGAACAAGTGCTGAGATCAAAGAAACAGATTTGAGTGCTGAAACTAGAAAACTGGCTAGTTATAAGAAAAAAAAACTAAGCTAGAAGGCTTCCCTCCAACACAGAAGGACTTGGGGGCTCAGAAGCCTACAAATAGTCTATACCACTTAACAGGAAAGGCAGGAAACAAGCTTAAATTTTTTTCTGTTTCCCAGATGCTCTCTTTGTACACAGTAGGAGTGCCTGAAATCAGAATATGATCTCACTGCACTCAGTTGAGTGAGCAAATGAGATGGGCCCAGAAGGAGTATCCAAACACAAATTTACAAGAGAGGCGGGCAGTTTCAAGGCCACTAAGATTAACACCAAAACAAAAACAGGGAGGGTGGGTGGGACTAACTGAAGAGCAGAGTCAAAACTTCCAGTTCAGTTAATATTCCCGCAACACACAGCCAAAATCAATTTAAATACTGTATTTTTTTGAAAAAAAAAGTGCAGATAAATGTACTTAAATTCTCTTATACGTCCAGTTGAATACAGCAAGTTCTTAGCCGGCCAAAGCTGAGGTTTTTAAGCAGAAAATATTTCACACTGTACCACTTAAATAGGCAAGGACAGGAAATCAAAGAATGTGGCTACACCCACACCTGTAATTACTAGCAAATAACAAAATTCAGCAAAGACTGACTAACTTCCAGTTCACTTAGTATTCCTGCCACAAACAGTTAAAATCAATTTAAATACTTTATTTTTTTGAAAAAAAAGTGCAGATAAAGGTACTTAAATTCTCTTATACGTCCAGTTGAATACAGCAAGTTCTTAGCCGGCCAAAGCTGAGGTTTTTAAGCAGAAAATATTTCACACTGTACCACTTAAATAGGCAAGGACAGGAAATCAAAGAATGTGGCTACCCCCACACCTGTAATTACTAGCAAATAACAAAATTCAGCAAACATTGACTAACTTCCAGTTCAGTTAATATTCCTGCAACACACAGTTAAAATCAATTTAAATACTGTATTTTTTTGAAAAAAAAAAGTGCAGATAAAGGTACTTAAATTCTCTTATACATCCAGTTGAATACAGCAAGTTCTTAGCCAGCCAAAGCTGAGGTTTTTAAGCAGAAAATATTTCACACTGTACCACTTAAATAGGGAAGGACAGGAAATCTAAGAATGTGGCTATCCCCACACCTGTAATTACTAGCAAATAACAAAATTCAGCAAACACTGACTAACTTCCAGTTCAGTTAATATTCCTGCAACACACAGGACACTGTAACATGGGCTACAGTGAATTAGTTTCCTTGGGGGACAAGGTGAATTGCCATATTCAGTCTTCCCTAAAGGGTTCTAACAGCAGTGTGCAGCCATGGATGTAATGCCAAAAATTCCTACCTTCCCACAATAAGAAAGTCTGTAAGCAATATTAACATAATTATGAATAAAAGGCGTTAAAAGTAATGGAAGGAATTCCCCAGATTTTGCTCATCATTCCTGTCTTTAGTCTTCCATGTCTGAATAGTCAATATAAACTTTGAGATACAAGGGGAATTTTTATTTACATTTGTTTATTGGGAATGTCAGACTGAATGAAATATTATAAACACGTTCAGCCTAATAAACTCATTAAGTTTTATTTCTTTAGACTTCCATGAATCATTGCTTTTCTCTTCTTTATTAAATTCAATCAGTGCATCATCAAATCACCAGAAATGATCTTATTTTGGATGCATTAGATATTTGCTTTTCTGATGCAATTCATTTTGTAGTGAATGGAGTACTTGATTAATACTATACAATGCATGGTTAGCTGTCTAGACAAGTACGATGTTCACCACAGTGTGTATATTCTACTGCTTGACTACCAAACAAATATTTTATTTTTTTAGTTACAGATAGGTTGCTTGCTATGACAGAATAGGGCTACACACAGAGTCATGGCAATGGTAACCTGGTTTTGATAAGTCAGTCTTGGCACAAATGTAGCAAGCCTGTAAAGTGGATTAAATCACTCAATGACTTATTTTCCCATGTGGGAAAGGTGCAGTTTTCAGATGCTGCTGCATGCTCCCAGTGCCTGGCAGGACTGAGTATCCCATATCAGGGTAACAAATGCTTTATTGCATTCAAACATCTTCTGCTTATATCTGTTGCATGTTTGTATGCAGTAGTTTTAAAGTAGATAAACATCATGCCATACATGCTGCATGTGACAGCTCACCAGTCTTGCCGACCTCCCTAAGCCATCAGGTTCTCAGTAAGATGGTGGGTAGTTACTGGATTGCGAGCAGTAGACCTGTGAACTTGATGATAAATCCCAGCTTAATTCCAAACAAAAAACATTAACAGGTGTACCCCCTTCAGTGTTGCAAAAGCATAAAGCCCTTACTTTGACCCAGATTACCTAAGTTCAATTAGCAGGCATGAGAGCTGATGTGGGCTGGGTAGGAGGATGAGAGTGTGGAATTGAAGTGGCATATGGCTCACCCATCCTGGAAAAAGGAGGTAGCTTGGCGTACTGCCTGGGTGACTTCCAGTGGGAACTCTAGGTGGTGAAGTCTGCAGAGTCCAGGCCACAGGAACATGTTGCCATGGAGTAGCTGCATAGGTCAAGGGGCAGTCTTGTGGGGAAGTTTGCATGCTCCACCCTCATAAACTGATAGTGATAGTGTCTCTCAGAAGATACTGACAGATGTTAGGAGGACCAGAGGCCAGGGGAAACCTTATGTCTGTCTGGATGACAGCCCTGTGATTGTCTATCCCTGTAAAGGAATTAATGAGGTAAAAATTCGTTGCAGGAGCTAATGATCAGCAGGCAGAGGGGTTGCAAAATCTATATATTAGCAATTGATGCAAAAAGAAAGTTGTTGTTGTTCAGCCATTTAGTTGAGTCCAACTCTTGGTGGCCTCAAGGACTTTAGCATGTCAGGCCTGTCTATGAACAGCAGCTTTTTTAACTTTAGTAATGTTGTCTGCCCATCTAAACATTGGCTACCCATTCTTACTTTACGTCAGTATTTCTCAGCATCAGTATCTTCTTTAACAACGCCTGTCTGTGATTTATATGGCCAAAGTATCTGGGTTTTTGATTTGGTATCGGACATTCTAGTGAACAGTATGGGCTCATTTTGTTATGTATTGACTGATTATCTTCTTGCAGTCTAGAGAATTCTCAGATGTCTTCTGTAATACCACAGCTCAAAGCCATCAAGTGTCAGGCTCAGAGCCTTATACTTAGTCCGACTCTCATTGCCACATGCTATTATAGTGAAAAATCAACCTTTTTTGGCAATGTGGTATCTTTGCTCTTTCATATCTTATCCAAACTGGCCATACTTTTTCTCCCAAGAAGCAAGCATCTTTTGATTTTATGGCTGCAATCACCATCTACAGAGATCATTGAGTCTAGTAACATTTAATCTGTCACTACTTCCACTGCTTCCTCTGCTATCTAATTTTATTATGTTGAGCAGCAAGCTAGCAGCTAGTTTTTTCACTCTCTACATTCACATTCATTAAGAGGCAATTTAGCTCCTCGGTTTCAGTCAACGTGCTGGTTTTCATATGCATATATTTGTTAATTTTCCTCCTGACAATTTTGATTTCAGCATCTAATTTGTCTAATCCAACATTTCACATGATATATTCAGCATATCCATTAAATAAGTAGGGCGATAATATGCAACATTTAATCACTCCTTTCCAGGTCTTTTTTCCCAGTCTTAATACTTTATTTAATGCATTTAATAGAACAGTGAATAATTTAGTTTTTTTAAACAAGAAACATTTTTGTTAAATTACACTTATGGCATAGGCAATCATACATTTTTATAAATTAAAACAAACCATACTGACATATCTTTAGTTGCAAATATTATATAACACTTATATCCAGTTATTGTCAGACATTACGTAGCTCATTTAAATCTCGCCTTCTTTTAACCTCATTCTTTCTCTAAAATGTTATTCTGCATGTATTGTTCTCAAAATTCCCCTGCTCCTACCCTTTTCTAAAGATCCAATTTCCAGTTGTTTTATCTCTGCTACTATATCTACTTCTAGTACAGTTGGTGTAGACTTTGACTTCCATTTTCTAGTAACTGATTTTTAGTGGGAAGCATTGAGCTGCCTTTTGTCCAGTTTTGTGAGGTTTCAGCCAGTAACTAGTAGTTTATTGGTCGTTTTGGGCCAGTTTCTAGCTTTTCCAGCCCTGGTATAAAAGCATGATAGCAGCGTTTTCAGCTTGTACCTACTCAGCACAGACTCCACGTGGGCCAGCAGAGTAATCCAGGCTGCAGAGAGCTGAATAAGTGACTTTTCTTGATACTAAGTATATTTTGTGTTGCTTTCCACATCTGAATACCTAGCGACTGTATTTCGCCTGCCTTTCTGTTACATTGAAGCTGTTTTTACTGCATTTAACTTAATATTGCACTTGGAATCCTTGTTTGTTACTATTTGACTGTATTTGTAGCAAATTCTTCTGTGTAAGCTGTAGTAGCTGATTCATAGCATTTATAAGTGTTTGCTGTACCTGTTTCTGCCTGTTTTGTGAAAAAAAGAAAAAAAAGAAAAAAATATCTCTTGTTTTCCTGCTTTACTAGTTTAGTCCAGTTTCAGAGTTGCTGATTCCTGGGCTTTGGTTGTAGTTCCTGTGTACTGTTTCCTTGCCTTATTTGGGGGAGAGGAAGTTACCTTGCTTACCAGTGGGAGTGGGAAGCATTGAGCTGCCTTTTGTCCAGTTTTGTGAGGTTTCAGCCAGTAACTAGTAGTTTATTGGTCGTTTTGGGCCAGTTTCTAGCTTTCCAGCCCCTGGTATAAAGCCTTGAGCAGCGTTAAGCAGATTTAAGCAGGCCGGAGCTGCTACTGTTGCACACTAGGGCAGTGCCGGTTAAGCAGGTTTAAACTATTGCTACCTAAAGTCCACTCTTCAAATTTTCCCTTAAAACTACCTTCCTCGAACTATACTACTAATCTAATCAGCGTATCCTATAATTAAAAGATCATCTCTACTTGACTCCAAGTAGACTATTCTCTATCTGTTAAACGTAGCACTTGCTCCTACAGTACTTATTACCTTGATACAGCACACTTGTCATAGATAGTACCCAAAAAGGCAACCCCATTTCTCGGTCACCACGTCCCCGGAATCTTTTTAAAGTTTTTTGTCTATTCCTTCTAGCATGTCGAGGGATCAGTTGCTAGTGTCCTCTCCTGCTCAGCTGGTGAACCTGGGAATATTGAGGCAATGTTACAATTGCCTCATGTACCTGAACAACCCTCTCCTCCTCCCACAAAACACAAATACATGCGAGAGATGCAACTATCGGCCAAACTGGAGGCTGAGCTCTCTCAACATAGGACTGGCAAGACCAGTCAGGAGGAGAAGGTTACCACACACACTATAGACCCAGTCTCACATAGTACCATTACAACCTCAAATCATACACATAAACACACAAAGACATACTGGAGGCTCTGATCAAAAATCTACCAAAACAGCAGAGGCCACCAAAGCAGATGCCCAAACAACCACCACCTCAGAACACAACACCTGCAACACATAGACCTCACAGTCAGAGTGTCAAACAGTCACAGCCCTTAAGGCCAAACACAATGCCAGACACACTAGTCATTGGTGACTCCATAGTCAGACACACTGAAGTCCCGCTCACCAGACTGAGTAAGGAGAAGGTCACAGTAAGCTGCCTGTCAGGCGCTAGAATCCGCCACATAACGCAAGCACTCAGGTCTCTCAACAGCAGGTACAAATATGACTCAGTCATTGTCCACGCTGGTGTAAGCGACCTGAGGCGTACCTCCTTGGACTACATGAAAGAGACATTGAGGAGCTCTCTGATTATGTAGCCCAGGCAGGTATGACCCTGACCTTGAGCAGTATCCTACCTTCACCAAGAATGATGCCACAATACAGAGATAAGATGATCAGCTTTAACAATTGGCTTAAACACTGGTGTCATTCAAAGGGGATCCAGTGTCTGTCTGCCTGGGATGACATGCTGGACAAGCCACGCTGCCATAAGGGGCGGCTTGCACCTGTCACCCTGGGATTCGGATATTGGCAAAGGCTCTTGCCACCCCATAGTGCCTTTTTAGGCAAGGCTCAAATTCTAAACCTACCACCCTAGAACACAAAAAGGAAAAAACTAAGGGTAATGCTGCTCAATGCCAGAAGTCTAAATCTCAAAATGCACGCACTCGAGGCCCTTCTCAGTATGGAGAACATCGATGTCTGTGCTGTGACAGAAACCTGGTTCAAGGCTCCTGAGAGCACCCCAGCGCTATCAGGTTTTACCTCATATCATGCGTTCCGGCCCCAAAATCCGGACAATACCAAGAAAGGAGGGGGTATCCATATTCATCAAGGACACCCACACCTCAAGACTGGTGGCAACGCACAATGCATCGGAGACCATCCAGGTGCAATTAACCATAGGCAAGACTGCTCTGCAAATTGTAGCATGTTACAGGCCACCCTCACAAACTCAGGAACCTCACATGGCCTTCCTGAAAACACTAGAGCGGATAAATGTATCACCAAACACCATCATACTAGGTGACTTTAATTACCCTAATATAGACTGGGAACACTACTCAAGCCCAAACACCCTAGCCCAAAAGTTCCTGGAATTCATAAACTCAAATGCCATGGAACAACTAGTCACCATACCCACAAGAGGAGATAACATACTTGATCTCATCATCACGAACATGGGAGCACAATGTTCAACACGGAGGTGTACCCCTCACTGGTGAGATCAGATCACAAACTAATCTGGCTGGAGGTCCTCATCCCACCCCACCTGAAATAAAAAAGACCACAGTAAAGAACTTCTCAAAAGCCGACTTCACACTTCTAAAGACTAGTGTGGTCTCCTTTAAGGCCCCGAGCAGTGGAAAACAGTACTCAAGCAGCTGTATCACTTACAAATGCCTTCTACCAGCACCTGCAGGACTGCATGGATAGGGCAATCCCAAGCAAAACAAAGACTCTTTGTACCAAAGGCATGCGTCCAGTCTGGTGGACCCCAGCCATAAACAAACTCTACAACAAAAGGAGGAAGCTACTACAAGATAGAGCAAAATCCTTAAAAGGTAAGACACCCTTGATCACTATAAGTAAAAAACTAAGAGCTCTCATAAAATCATCCAAAGCAAATTTCGAGAGAAAAATAGCTAAAGACTCAAAAGACAATCATAAGGCCTTCTTTGGCTATGTTAGAAACCTGGGAGGAAACTCCCAGATATGCTCAGAACTAGTTCAAAATGATGTGAAGATTACTGATCCTACAGACATTGCCAACATACTGGCTGACAGGTTCAGTGCAAACGTCTCCCCTCCCCAAAGGAGATATCTATACCAAGCGATTGCAGCCCCAAACATCTCCAGCGCCCAAGTGAGAATTGCTCTCTCCAAAGCAAAAAAACACAGCATCCATGGGACCTGATGGTGTCCCCAGCTGTGTGCTCCACGAACTCAATGAGGAATTAAACCCACAGCTAGGACAGCTGTTTAATCAAAGTCTTACCTCTGGATACGTGCCCAGGAGTGGCGCACTGCAACTGTGGTCCCACTTCACAAAGGCGGTGCCTCCACCGACCCTGGAAATTACCGGCCCATTAGCTTGACAAGCCTTATCTGCAAAGCTATGGAGAGGATCATAATGGACCTCATAAATAAAGACATAGGGAATTTGCAGACTTTGGATCCAACCCAGTTTGGCTTTGTCAAAGGCAGATCATGCCTTTTAAACTTGGTTGACTTTTGAAACAGTCACCAAAGCCATTGATGAGGGAAAGGCAGTCCATACAGCCTACCTCGATCTGGCTAAGGCCTTGATACAATACCCACTCGGGTATCATTGAAAAACTCATCAGCTTAAATGTCAACCCATACATCACAAGATGGGTTGCAAACTGGCTGAGTGACAGAACCCACAGGGTCAGAGTTGCTGGCGCCATGTCAGACTCAAAGCCTGTCACAAGTGGTGTCCCACAGGGCTCAGTCCTGGGCCCACTCTTGTTTGGCATCTACTTTTCGAGTACAAGCAAACACAGGAGGGTTATGGCTGACAAAGTTTGCAGATGACTGCAAACTGGGTGCCATAGTAGAAAACACATCTGACACAGATATCCTTCAGAAGGGTCTCACAGAAATGGATAACTGGTGCCAGAGCCACGGCCTAAAGTTAAATGCCAAACATTGCATAGTCATACCCTTGGGAAAAACAAGGTTACCCCTAGCTACCAAATAGGTGGCAATCCACTGAGCACAGAAGAAGTTATCAGGGACCTGGGGACCCAGGTTGATAGTAGTCTGTCATTCGACACCCATGTAGCTAAAGTAGTTAGGAAGACCTTCTACATTGCCCACCTTATCATGAAGGGATTCTCATCTAGATCAAGAGAGGTCATAGTCTCCCTTTACTCATCACTCATCAGACCAATGATTGAGTACAATGCCCCATTCGGAATGTATCTGACCTGACACTTGCAGCAGCTGGAGGCCACAAAAGTTCCTCACCAAAAGGATAAAGGGTCTCAAAATCTGTCCTATGCTGCCCGACTGAAAGAACTCCAGCTCTATTCAGTAAACACGCTTGCTCAGAGGTGACCTTTGCCTAACATACAAGGCCATGTCAAACCCAGATTTGATGAATATGCTTCACCTCAAAAATCTAGATCCATCAGAGCCACAAGGCGGGAGACTTAAACCTCGACCTGCTATTAATAGGGCGTGCTGGAGGATAGATTCATCACCCAAAGACTCCCTATGCTGTGGAACAAAATCCCGGTACATGTGAGGCAGAGCACCTCGCTGGCCTTGTTCAAGAGAAATCTTGACCAATGGATGGGAGATCGCAGATATACCCCAGGGACTACCTCAGTGTCACTGCTTGACAGAGGCACAGCAAAATAATGGGTATAGTTCCCCATACTAAAGGGGTGGCGTAAGCCACAAAACGATGGGCTAGGCTTGCAAATGCCCTCGGGCAGATAGCCTAGTATGAACCTATGAACCTATGAATAGGACTAATTCTCCCTTCTAGTAAATATTCCTCCAAGTGACTGTTAATTCTAGAATATGAAATATTGATTTGGTTTTTGAAAGTGTGACAATAAGTATTTTCATCAACCAAAAGTTTTTTCATAGCATTAGAATAATCCTCACTCTTAAAAATAGCAATACCCCCACCTTTGTCTGGAACCATAATACGAATACTGTGATCATTCCTGAGATCACATAAAAGATTAGATTCATTCTTAGTGAGGTTCCAATATTCAAACCTCCGATTCTGTTTAAATTCATTGTATATGTCTTCCATAACTAATTTTTCATAGGTTTCCAGTAGGGGGTGCAAGGGTGGGTTATAAATACTCTTCTTTTTTATTTTGTCAGCCGTTTCTGTATGATTTGTGGCATTGTCCTGCAATGGTTCAAAAAGTATCTTTAAATTTAATTTTCTCACAAACAGCTTCATAGCTTCTATACTTTCTACAAGGTCACCACTGTGGGTTGGAATACACTTAATACCCTTTGAAAAAAGGTTAAAATAATCATCAGTAATGACTAAATCTGAATAATTGTAGATGGTGAACCCATCTCTCTTGAATACTATGTTTCTTCACAGTTGCAATAGAGCAAATAGAATTATTTAACTCTAAAATGCATTCATGTGATGGGAAAACTGATTCTTTTTCTGGGGATAGTATGTTCTGTTGTACTCCCCTTTCTTGTTGTAATGCTGTGCCAGTCTCTCCGAGCGCCTGAGAGTGGGAAAATCCCTTTCATCCAAATTATGTATATCAATTCCTTCCTCCACCCATTCATCCGTCTGCCCTACATACTGGTCCCTAGAAGTGGGTGAGAATCTTTGTGGAAAACCAACGCTATCATGTCTATGTTGTTGTTTATACCCAAACTTATTTCTGTTAGATGAGGTATAAGGTAATTTGTGGTTCTTATTAATATATACCGCATTGTCCTGATAATTTTTCTGATCCCTAATAATTTTTCTTTTTTTCTTTTGAAAAATGTTAAAGCATCTATTTTCAACTCTATCCAACATTTTAAAATACATAGTACTATAATGAGAAAATACTAAATCATTTCTAATTATGTTGTCCAAACTCTGTACATGCTTGAAAACATGTTCTTTTTGGACTTCATAATAGTGTACAGTTTTTCTTAAAAGACCCAAACCAATTTCATTAAAATAGTCACAAAAATCAGTCATAATATCTTCTGAATATTCAATGCCAAAAGGAAACTTGAAAATTCTTAGCCCTTGTGGCACAATCTTTAACTCGATACATTGTTTTAAATAAGCAATATCAATTTCTAGACTTTTGAATTTAAAAAGTCTCTTTTCCATGGAGAAAATTAAATCTTTTAAGGAAGCATTGTCATAGTCCTTGTCTGCATGGTGAATGTCTTGAGCATTTAAATTAAGATTTTCACTAGCAGAAAAACAAAATTTCTTGGAAAAAACTTTATCGAATCTATTAGTGGCCTCCTGCTGAGAAATTGTCACTGAACGAGAACCCGTTGTGACGCCACCATCCTTTTCAACAAAATTGTTATTAGAAAGTCTATCATGGTTACCAATAGGCAAAAATACAGTACCTGTTTTGGGTCGAACAACGCCGTTCGTATGCGCATGAGAAGTATTTCCTGACTCAATAAGGATAGGAGATGGACCCAAGTCACAGCGACATCCATTTGAAATATCTTTTGTGCCATTGGAACAGTTAGAGTCAACATTTTTAACAACGCCATCCTGAAAGCCTTGTTTTTCCGCTTCGCAACTGCTATGAACCATTCTAACTTGGTTAACCAAGTTTGGTTGAAGAAACGGAAGTCCCACACCGTTAGTGTGGTGAACACCATACCCCGGAGGCACAAACACGTTACGCTCACCCATTAAGGAAGGAATATTTGCATCACAGTTGTTTCTGGGCGTTAATAGATCTAGACAATTTCTCAGCAGGAGGCCACTAATAGATTCGATAAAGTTTTTTCCAAGAAATTTTGTTTTTCTGCTAGTGAAAATCTTAATTTAAATGCTCAAGACGTTCACCATGCAGACAAGGACTATGACAATGCTTCCTTAAAAGATTTAATTTTCTCCATGGAAAAGAGACTTTTTAAATTCAAAAGTCTAGAAATTGATATTGCTTATTTAAAACAATGTATCGAGTTAAAGATTGTGCCACAAGGGCTAAGAATTTTCAAGTTTCCTTTTGGCATTGAATATTCAGAAGATATTATGACTGATTTTTGTGACTATTTTAATGAAATTGGTTTGGGTCTTTTAAGAAAAACTGTACACTATTATGAAGTCCAAAAAGAACATGTTTTCAAGCATATACAGAGTTTGGACAACATAATTAGAAATGATTTAGTATTTTCTCATTATAGTACTATGTATTTTAAAATGTTGGATAGAGTTGAAAATAGATGCTTTAACATTTTTCAAAAGAAAAAAAGAAAAATTATTAGGGATCAGAAAAATTATCAGGACAATGCGGTATATATTAATAAGAACCACAAATTACCTTATACCTCATCTAACAGAAATAAGTTTGGGTATAAACAACAACATAGACATGATAGCGTTGGTTTTCCACAAAGATTCTCACCCACTTCTAGGGACCAGTATGTAGGGCAGACGGATGAATGGGTGGAGGAAGGAATTGATATACATAATTTGGATGAAAGGGATTTTCCCACTCTCAGGCGCTCGGAGAGACTGGCACAGCATTACAACAAGAAAGGGGAGTACAACAGAACATACTATCCCCAGAAAAAGAATCAGTTTTCCCATCACATGAATGCATTTTAGAGTTAAATAATTCTATTTGCTCTATTGCACCAGAAGAAAACATAGTATTCAAGAGAGATGGGTTCACCATCTACAATTATTCAGATGTAGTCATTACTGATGATTATTTTAACCTTTTTTCAAAGGGTATTAAGTTTATTCCAACCCACAGTGGTGACCTTGTAGAAAGTATAGAAGCTATGAAGCTGTTTGTGAGAAAATTAAATTTAAAGATACTTTTTGAACCATTGCAGGACAATGCCACAAATCATACAGAAACGGCTGACAAAATAAAAAAGAAGAGTATTTATAACCCACCCTTGCACCCCCTACTGGAAACCTATGAAAAATTAGTTATGGAAGACATATACAATGAATTTAAACAGAATCAGAGGTTTGAATATTGGAACCTCACTAAGAATGAATCTAATCTTTTATGTGATCTCAGGAATGATCACAGCATTCGTATTATGGTTCCAGACAAAGGTGGGGGTATTGCTATTTTTAAGAGTGAGGATTATTCTAATGCTATGAAAAAACTTTTGGTTGATGAAAATACTTATTGTCACACTTTCAAAAACCAAATCAATATTTCATATTCTAGAATTAACAGTCACTTGGAGGAATATTTACTAGAAGGGAGAATTAGTCCTATTGAATATGATTTTCTTTTTACAAAATTTCCTAGAATTCCGGTATTTTTTGGAATACCAAAAATACATAAGGACATTTCTAGGCCTCCATTTAGACCCATTGTGGCAGCTAAGGGATCTAAAACACATTCATTATCTGTGTTCATCGATTCTTACATACAACATGTGGTTCAAAAGACCTCCCATTTGTTAAAAGATTCCTGGGAATTTTTAAAAAGTATCAAACAGGATTTATTTCATGATGACGTCCTATTTCTAACTATAGACGTAAGAGACTTGTTTACATGTATTCCCAAAGATGAAGGGATGAATCTGTTTGAGGAAGTACTTTTTAAATACTTGGACCTTGAGAACGACAAAATATTACTAATATGTGAATTGATGAATATAGTTCTTGAAAACAATTTTCTATGTTTTGAAGGGGAATTCTACCAATAAGTCACTGGCGTTCCCATGGGTGCTACCTGTTCACCAGTGTATTCTAACTTGGTCCTACTGGGTTGGGAAACACAGTTTGTATTTAATGGTCCATTTTGGCCCCATATTAAATTATACCTCTGATACTTGGATGATATTTTTATTTTATGGGGGGGATGTGAAGAGGAAATTATTAATTTCATAAATCACATCAACAACAGCACTACCTTTCTCTCTTTTACCTTCCAGTATAACAACATGAACATTAATTACCTTGACACTTGCATCTATAAAGATACATCTAATAGACAGTTCAAATCGAAAATATTTAGAAAAAAAACATTCTGCAATGCTTATTTACATTTTGATAGTTGTCATCCCACATCACAAAAAGTTAGTATTATTAAAGGGCAAGCTATTCGAATTGCCAGGATGACTTCGCATATAGAAGATATGGAAGCAGAATTTATTGTGTTAAGGGAAATGTTTTCGGAAAGGGGGTACCCCTTAGACTTGATCAATTCTACTTTACAAAATGTATACCAACAATGGGGTAAAAAATACATTCCCCTATTAGGCACTTTCGAAAGCAACACAATCGACAGGGTGAATACACATGATTTTCATACTACTTGTGTTTTAACACACAACACAAGAACCCCTGCTATTAAAAATATTTTCCAAAGAAATTGGAATATTTTTAGAACAAATGATGGTATACACAAGAAGTTGGGCAATACACCCAGATTTGTTAACAAAGTGGGCTTCAACATGAAACAACTTTTGGAATACAAAAGACCTTGTATTCTTCAAAACAAACGGGGTACAAAAAGATGTGGCATGTGTAATTATTGCTCTTACATTTGTGTTGAACCTATCATTAGGCTAAACAATGTTATGAACAGTAAAGTATATTTGCAAGATGGCAATTGCAACACCAGGGGAGTGGTCTACCTTGCTTTATGTTGTACTTGTCAACATTTTTATGTAGGCAAGACTGAAAGACTATTCAAGACCAGGATATATGAACATCTAAATGACATTAAGAACCACAAGAACACCAATTCTCTTTACAAACACAGTATATCTTGTTTAGAATTTAAGAAATTTGTTTTTGGCATTTTGAACACTGTTAAAATAGATACTAGAGGTGGGGATTGGAAAAACTTATTAAAAAAGAAGGAGAGCCAATGGCAGTACAGATTGGCTTCTATGTTTCCCCCAGGATTAAATGAAACAGTGTCATTAACACCATTACTTATAGAAAGGGCCAACAATATTTGAAGTATTTACAGTTTATGTCTTTATATTCATACACACAAAGAATAATATATACTTCTTCTTATTTTGTATTAAGAATTTTCAGAAATGTTTAAATGAATGAGTCTATATATTTATTTATTTATATATATATTCATTAACAAAAAATAGTAGTTAACAATGAATTTTTACAAGTTTTTATATTGATTAATGTGTTTTAAATCAAACCTTTTGTGCCAGTATTTATTAAACAGTTCTTGTTTTTAATTTTATACTAAATACAACAAGCATTATGCATCAAATACATTTATTTTGGTTTGATACATATTTCTAGGTCGATGGTTGTTTAAATTCTTAAATTAAAAATGTGATGCCATTGATTGAAGGGCTATATAAAGAATAATAAAATGTGGTTAATTGTTTCTGAAGAAGTCTCTACAATGAGATGAAAGCGCTAAAACTGTTGGTTACAATAAATGGATTCTTGTTTTTACATCTTCTAACTGGTGTCCTGGATTCCTGGTTCATTTGGATATATATTTAACAGTTTTGTCCGTTCATTTTTTGTGATTTGTGTGATTATGTGTTTGGTTTGCTGTCGTGGTAGGTCTATGTGAGACTGGAATTGTAGTGAGTGTGGTTTCCTTCTCCTCCTGACTGGTTATGCCAGTACTGAGTTGAGAGAGCTTAGCCTCCAGTTTGGCTATATGGTTGCATCTCTCACATGTGCTGGAATTTGTTGGGAGGAGGAGAGGGTTGTCTGTGTACATGAGGCAGTTGTAACATTGCCTCAAGATTCCCAGATTCAGCAGCTGGACCGGAGAGGAGATTGACAACTGACCTTTGGACATGCTAGAATAATATTGGGAATTCCTTAATAATTGAAAACAAGGGCCAGTGGGGAGTGAGGGTGTAGTGCTTTTAATTTTTAGTGCTGACTTATATAATTGCTTTAGCGAGCAAGTGCCAGGTAACTTAAGTGCAATGTGTTACAGGTAACTTAAATGCAAAAATGACAAACAGTAACTTTCTTTTAAGTGAAACAAGGAAATAAGTACAGTAAGCAATGCAGATATCACTAGTGATCCACAAAAGCGCTGAGAAGCCGCGTATTAGTTGGAATTAGCGTTCCAGGGAAATAATAAGCAAACAAACAACAAGCATATAAACAAAGCTAGATTCAGCAGGCCTGGATCTAGTCTATGCTACAGCAAACAAGGTGTACCAATTTCAGTAAGATACATTTCAAATATTCAGGCACTATAAACCTTTAACCAGAAATTCCCAGCTCAGAAGGGCAGAGTCCAGCCTCTTCTCCCACAAGAGTGCAGACCACGAACCTTCTTAATGTAAAATAACTGGCCTGAAGCCCAAGTGCTTAAACCAGAACTAATACACTTTAAGAATAACAGACACTGGGCTCTCAATCAGCAGTTCCCAACTTAGAAGGATGAAAGCTACCTGTCCTGCCACCACAGTGCATGCCACAAACCTTCCTAATGTAAAACAACTGGTCTGAAGCCCAAGTGCTTAATCCAAAAGACTTAGAATGATAGCTACACTTTAATCAAGTTAGTACCAAGCAGTAATAAATACAATTGAATACTTTAGAGAATGCCTGGATTAGTGCTCAAGTTACACAAACAAAGCTAGATCCAGCAGGCCCGAATCCAGTCTATGCCACAGCAAACAAGGCGCACCAACTTCAGTAAGAAGCAGTTCAGATATGCATGCACTATAAGCCTTTAACCAGAAATTCCCAGCTCAGAAGGGCAGAGTCCAGCCTCTCCTCCCACAAGAGTGCAGACCACGAACCCTCTTAATGAAAAATAACTGGCCTGAAAGCCCAAGTGCTTAAACCAGAATTAATACACTTTTGGAATAACAGACACTGAGCCCTCAATCAGCAGTTCCCAACCTAGAAGGATGTAAGCTACCTGTTCTGCCACTACAGTGCAGACCACAAACCCTCTCAGTGCAAAACAACTGGTCCGAAGCCCAAGTGTTTAAACCAAAAGGCTTAGAATGAGTTACACCAAGCAGTAATAAATACAATTGAGTACTTTTAAGATGATGCAAAAGTAAAATAAAGTAGGTAGAAACACAAGTACAGTAAAAGCAGATGAATTTTTTTTTTTTCTGAACAAGTGCTGAGATCAAAGAAACAGATTTGAGTGCTGAAACTAGAAAACTGACTAGTTATATGAAAAAAAAACTAAGCTAGAAGGCTTCCCTCCAACACAGAAGGGCTTGGGGGCTCAGAAGCCTACAAATAGTCTATACCACTTAACAGGAAAGGCAGGAAACAAGCTTAATTTTTTTTCTGTTTCCCAGATGCTCTCTTTGTACACAGTAGGAGTGCCTGAAATCAGAATATGATCTCACTGCACTCAGTTGAGTGAGCAAATGAGATGGGCCCAGAAGGAGTATCCAAACACAAATTTACAAGAGGGGCGGGCAGTTTCAAGGCCACTAAGATTAACACCAAAACAAAAACAGGGAGTGTGGGTGGGACTAACTGAAGAGCAGAGTCAAAACTTCCAGTTCGGTTAATATTCCCGCAACACACAGCCAAAATCAACTTAAACACTGTATTTTTTTAAAAAAAAGTGCAGATAAAGGTACTTAAATTCTCTTATACGTCCAGTTGAATACAGCAAGTTCTTAGCCGGCCAAAGCTGAGGTTTTTAAGCAGAAAATATTTCACACTGTACCACTTAAATAGGCAAGGACAGGAAATCAAAGAATGTGGCTACCCCCACACCTGTAATTATTAGCAAATAACAAAATTCAGCAAACACTGACTAACTTCCAGTTCAGTTAATATTCCTGCAACACACAGTTAAAATCAATTTAAATACTGTATTTTTTGAAAAAAAAAGTGCAGATAAAGGTACTTAAATTCTCTTATACGTCCAGTTGAATACGGAAAGTTCTTAGCCGGCCAAAGCTGAGGTTTTTAAGCAGAAAATATTTCACACTGTACCACTTAAATAGGCAAGGACAGGAAATCAAAGAATGTAGCTACCCCCACACCTGTAATTACTAGCAAATAACAAAATTCAGCAAACACTGACTAACTTCCAGTTCAGTTAATATTCCTGCAACACACAGGACACTGTAACATGGGCTACAGTGAATTAGTTTCCTTGGGGGACAAGGTGAATTGCCATATTCAGTCTTCCCTAAAGGGTTCTAACAGCAGTGTGCAGCCATGGATGTAATGCCAAAAATTCCTACCTTTCCACAATAAGAAAGTTTGTAAGCAATATTAACATAATTATGAATAAAAGGCATTAAAGTAATGGAAGGAATTCCCCAGATTTTGCTCATCATTCCTGTCTTTAATCTTCCATGTCTGAATAGTCAATATAAACTTTGAGATACAAGGGGAATTTTTATTTACATTTATTTATTGGGAATGTCAGACTGAATGAAATATTATAAACACGTTCAGCCTAATAAACTCATTAAGTTTTATTTCCTTAGACTTCCATGAATCATTGCTTTTCTCTTCTTTATTAAATTCAATCAGTGCATCATCAAATCACCAGAAAGGATCTTATTTTGGATGCATTAGATATATGCTTTTCTGATGCAATTCATTTTGTAGTGAATGGAGTACTTGATTAATACTATACAATGCATGGTTAGCTGTCTAGACAAGTACGATGTTCACCACAGTGTGTATATTCTACTGCTTGACTACCAAACAAATATTTTATTTTTTTAGTTACAGATAGGTTGTTTGCTATGACAGAATAGGGGTACACACAGAGCCATGGCAATGGTAACCTGGTTTTGATAAGTCAGTCTTGGCACAAATGTAGCAAGCCTGTAAAGTGGATTAAATCACTCAATGACTTATTTTCCCATGTGGGAAATGTGCAGTTTTCAGATGCTGCTGCATGCTCCCAGTGCCTGGCAGGACTGAGTATCCCATATCAGAGTAACAAATGCTTTATTGCATTCAAACATCTTCTGCTTATATCTGTTGCATGTTTGTATGCTGTAGTTTTAAAGTAGATAAACATCATGCCATACATGCTGCATGTGACAGCTCACCAGTCTTGCCAACCTCCCTAAGCCATCAGGTTCTCAGTAAGATGGTGGGCAGTTACTGGATTGCGAGCAGTAGACCTGTGAACTTGATGATAAATCCCAGCTTAATTCCAAACAAAAAACATTAACAGGTGTACCCCCTTCAGTGTTGCAAAAGCATAAAGCCCTTACTTTGACCCAGATGACCTAAGTTCAATTAGCAGGCATGAGAGCTGATGCGGGCTGGGTAGGAGGATGAGAGTGTGGGATTGAAGTGGCATATGGCTCACCCATCCTGGAAAAAGGAGGTAGCTTGGCGTACTGCCTGAGTGACTTCCAGTGGGAACTCTAGGTGGTGAAGTCTGCAGAGTCCAGGCCACAGGAACATGTTGCCATGGAGTAGCTGCATAGGTCAAGGGGCAGTCTTGTGGGGAAGCTTGCATCCTCCACCCTCATAAACTGATAGTGATAGTGTCTCTCAGAAGATACTGACAGATGTTAGGAGGACCAGAGGCCAGGGGAAACCTTATGTCTGTCTGGATGACAGCCCTGTGATTGTCTATCCCTGTAAAGGAATTAATGAGGTAAAAATTTGTTGCAGGAGCTAATGATCAGCAGGCAGAGGGGTTGCAAAATCTATATATTAGCAATTGATGCAAAAAGAAAGTTGTTGTTGTTCAGCCATTTAGTTAAGTCCAACTCTTGGTGGCCTCAAGGACTTTAGCATGTCAGGCCTGTCTATGAACAGCAGCTTTTTTAACTTTAGTAATGTTGTCTGCCCATCTAAACATTGGCTACCCATTCTTACTTTACGTCAGTATTTCTCAGCATCAGTATCTTCTTTAACAATGCCTGTCTGTGATTTATATGGCCAAAGTATCTGGGTTTTTGATTTGGTATCGGACATTCTAGTGAACAGTATGGGCTCATTTTGTTATGTATCGACTGATTATCTTCTTGCAGTTTAGAGAATTCTCAGATGTCTTCTGTAATACCACAGCTCAAAGCCATCAAGTGTCAGGCTCAGAGCCTTATACTTAGTCCGACTCTCATTGCCACATGCTATTACAGTGAAAAATCAACCTTTTTTGACAATGTGGTATCTTTGCTCTTTCATATCTTATCCAAACTGGCCATACTTTTTCTCCCAAGAAGCAAGCATCTTTTGATTTTATGGCTGCAATCACCATCTACAGAGATCATTGAGTCTAGTAACATTTAATCTGTCACTACTTCCACTGCTTCCTCTGCTATCTAATTTTATTATGTTGAGCAGCAAGCTAGCAGCTAGTTTTTTCACTCTCTACATTCACATTCATTAAGAGGCAATTTAGCTCCTCGGTTTCAGTCAATGTGCTGGTTTTCATATGCATATATTTGTTAATTTTCCTCCTGACAATTTTGATTTCAGCATCTAATTTGTCTAACCTAACATTTCACATGATATATTCAGCATATCCATTAAATAAGTAGGGCGATAATATGCAACATTTAATCACTCCTTTTCAGGTCTTTTTTCCCAGTCTTAATATTTTATTTAATGCATTTAATAGAACAGTGAATAATTTAGTTTTTTTAAACAAGAAACATTTTTGTTAAATTACACTTATGGCATAGACAATCATACATTTTTATAAATTAAAACAAACCATACTGACATATCTTTAGTTGCAAATATTATATAACACTTATATCCAGTTATTGTCAGACATTACGTAGCTCATTTAAATCTCGCCTTCTTTTAACCTCATTCTTTCTCTAAAATGTTATTCTGCATGTATTGTTCTCAAAATTCCCCTGCTCCTACCCTTTTCTAAAGATCTAATTTCCAGTTGTTTTATCTCTGCTACTATATCTACTTCTAGTACAGTTGGTGTAGACTTTGACTTCCATTTTCTAGTAACTGATTTTTTGGCAGACACCATAATTAGACTCAGCAAGGCCTTACTATATCTAGGCAATTCTGATTCTGTATAATAGCTCAAAAATATAATTTCTTTAGTTATACCAATTTGTTCAGCTAGTATTTCTGATAGAGTAGTCTGTACAGAATTTTTAAAGTCTGCCAATTCATTATACTCCCAAAAATATGTTTCCCAAGTACCTCTTTCTTCTCCATCACACCTCCAGTATTTGCTGTCTACCTGAGGAAAAATTCTTTGGAGTCTACTTGTGGTATACAAATACCTATGTAAACACTTCCAAGCAAAGATCCTAAATCTTCTAGGTTTTGTTGCATATTTCGGGACATGTATATACCCCCCAGTGTTTTTTGGCAAATTTGTTATCCAGTCTCATCACAATCCTTTCTAACCTCCTCTGATTGATTGATTCATGCAATATTTTATATACTCTACAAATGATCCCCTTTTTAACAGCAGCTTAAGTTCTAGATTCTACTAAAAACTCTACCAGTGCTGGTCTTTTGCTTAGAATTTCCCTATTTCTTTCTCTTTGCCTATACTCTGACATCAATCCTTGACAGGGAAGGCAATCTCTAGCCTGTAGTCCAAATAAATTCTTGGCTTGTTCCCATTATAGTACCTTTCCTCCTCTAAGTATTTGTTCCTAATACCATGATTTCTTTGCCAGTTTTCTCCAATAAATTCTATCCTCCTTTTGCCTATTGTGTGTATCCCTAATTGCAGTCATCCCTATTGGCAGAATCGTCTTTCTCCATTCCAGTGTGGGCTTAGTTCTTAGAATACTTTCTGCTACTTTATGAATATAATATTCTGTATGGTTATTGTTATTCTCCTTAAAGATCTGCATCCAAAATCCCAGTCTCTCTTTGTTTCTTGAGCTTCCCCCCCACTTTGTCATCATTCCTTTCACTTTGAATTATAGCATCCAGCTTGTGCTATGTATAGGAGCCTTAACTTTGTAGCTCTGAAATACCCCTTCAAATCAGGTAATCCTAAGGCACCATGTTGTGCTGGAAGAATGAGCTTATCCCACTTACCACTTGCCCTCTTCCCCTCCCACATAACATCCTTCAGTTCTTTATTAATTACTACACGACTTCTCCTCTGATTGATACTTCTTTCCTAATCTTGAACTATATTCAGTTCTAACTGTTACTTCTTATTCTGCTCACAGATTCCCTAGAAGGCGAGCAAGGTGATCAGGAATCTCATTTCTCTAAGTATACACCACAATTTGCTATGGCTTCCACTGCCAAATGCTATAGAAGAGACAATAGAGCAGAAGTAACTCATTTTCTAGAAGTCACTCACAGTCTCTTTCATCTGGCAAATGATGGTAATTTTGATCTCTGGTGCCTCTGCCCCTTCTAAAACCACCTTATACATCTGGCAGTTCTCAGTATACATATTGATGGAGTCCAACTTACACAGCCTTGAGCATTATCTTCTTACAGATCTTTCTAATGTTCATTTAAACCTCTTTTTTATTTTCTTGCTGCTCTGTGAAACTCTGCAGTTTGACATATTTTTCCAATGACCATTGCATTTTGCTCTCCTTTTCTAATCCAATTCTAAAGCCTCCACAGACTTCATTTTGCCTTCTTAGTCTTCTTTCTTTTTTGGAATATTTTTGCTCTCACCTCCTGGACAACATCAAACATTTCTGACCATAGTTCTTCAAGCAGTCTAACCACCAGGTCTAATCCTTTATATCTTTAATTCAACTCCATTTCATATTTATAAGGAATATGGTTGAGCCCTTATCTAGTTGCTTTTGGAGCTTTTCTTGTCTTCTCTTATTAGATTCTAAATTTGTGATAAGAAGTTGGTTGTCTGAGCCAGTGATATCTCTATCTGTTGTTTTCCTGGCTGTTTAGACCTCTTTCATCTCTGACTGCAAAGCATGTAGTCATTCTTTCTTCATTATTAACCATCTGATAATCTCAATGTGTTAAGTCATCTCTTAGGCTTTTGAAGGAGAGTATTTGCTATGGCAGTGAATTATCTTGTAGAACTCTGTTAGATTATGCCCCACTTCATTTTGCACTCTGTAGCAGAAATATCTTTCATCCCATTTTTTTTATTTTATTAATAACTTTAGTATACCAATCACCTATGATGAATGTAATATTTTTTGTTTGTTTTCTTTTGTGAGTGTTATTTCCAGAAGGTACCACAGACCATCATAAAACTGATGAACCTTCTGCTCTTTAATATATGTAGTAGGAGCATTAACCTATATCACTGCAATGTTGAATAGTTTCTCTTATTGTCTGATTGAGATCAGTCTATCATTTTGGAGTTGTAACTAAGCAATGCTTTTGATACCCTTTTATTAACCCTAAGGGCCATTCCATTACGTTTTCAAAATACTTCTTCACAGTACAACATCTGATGACTAGCTGATGAAAATGGCCCATTCCAGCCTATTTTAGTTCACTAATTTACATCATGTTGATGTTTGCTCTTGTCATCTCATTTAATAACATTAAGATTACCTTGGCTCGTTGTTCTTACATTTGACGTTCAAGGAGTTCAGTTCTTTGCAGTATCAGATTGTCCTTGCACCTCAGCAACTGGACGCCCATTCATCTCTCCATGTCATAAGCTCTAGCACTACTCGTACTTGTTCTCTGCTCTTCCCCAGTAGTAAGCTGGAGACTGTCAGATCTGAAAGTTTCATTGTCCAGTGTCATTTGATATGTCCTTTGTCACTTTTGGCTATAAGGATAAAGAACAGGGTGATTAAACAAAGAAAGGCAGACTTCTGACAAAGAATCAAATGTTATAGCTGGGCATTTAGTTTAGATTTAATTTTGGACATCTAGGTAAAATAGTAAGATCACAAACATCTATTTAAAATAATTTAAAGTTATGTTTTGAATCTGAGGTGAACAGAAAAAGTAAAATGGCAGTGATTTAGTAGATGATAAATTCAAAAGTGCAGTCTCAAATATTTTACATAAATTAGATTTTAAGTGTGATCCCAAGAATACAGATTATTGGTCGCACTTATTGAGAGATTAATAGCTAACGCAGCACTGTTTAAAACTGAGCAAGCTAAGAGTATAATTAAGAATGTGTAGGAGTCCATGCCCTTCCCAGTTCTTCCACTAAAGAGCAAAAAAAATGGACATTCCTTCCACTGGCACACCAACCCGATGGCCAGATGAACAACCCCCCCCCCCCAGCCATTCAAGTCCTGTCTCTGTTCCATGCCCGCAACCCTCCTTGAGCTGTTTTATTAAAAAATAAATAAACAAATAATTTATTATTTTAAACTGTAGGAAATTGCACAGTTTAAACTACACATGGGGCACTACAATACTCAGGTTCAACCACTAATGCAATATTGGCTTAGAGATTGGGATCGGCTGATCATGAGTCCTCCCCTAACACTTTGTGCCTGGGACAGTGACCCTCTCACTCCAACCTAGCTATGCTGTGACAGTACGTTTTAGATGTGGAAATGGAGACACATTGCTAACCACTGTTTAACTAGTGATAGGAATGCTGTATTCCTAATAAAAATGTGATTTCTAACCAGCATGCTGATGTTGGAAGTGTAAATGCTGTGCCTATCAATATAGTGATTTCTAACCAATATAATGGTAATGAAAATGTACCAATAGAATGTGGTAAATTAACAGCTAGAATAGTAGAATCAGCATATTGCCTCGGTACCACTACCAAGTTTGCCAAATGTATGGTGTTGGTGGACAGGAAGGAACTGAAAAAACTACTAGATTCTGGAAGCATCATTATACTTATTACGGTCTGGATATTGCCTTTACTTTTTTATTTTGGTCTTATTATATAACAGTTTGTTGCATTTTAAATGTTGTTTCACTGCAAAAAGTTGTCGGCTAAAGGCAATTAATAAACATTCCTTTTTTCATTAATTGATTGGATAGGAGTTAATTAGTGGGAGAAACTGAGAAACAATTTTCTTATTTAAGGTATTTACTTCCATTCCTCTTCAGCTACAAGCACTGACTTAAAAACTGCCATTTGACTCCTTTTTTTATTTTTTCTCACCACATTGCACAATTCTTATTGTGCTTTTAAACTTGGTGGCTTATTAGCTGTCTGCACCTACTATAAATCAGAGTTTGCAAATCCCTCCCAGTGCCATTTCTACTGGACACTGATAGCTCAAACTGATAAGGCACTCCTATTAGACTCTTAAAGCTCGAGTTAGCCTCTGTTTCATATTATCCCATTTCAAATAATGTTAACCTGAATTCCGTATTGTTCTTTCCTGTATTTGTTCTTGTTTTAACCAAACTTCAGCTGTTAACTTTGTCTGGGACCTTAGTCTTATACTATCCCTTACAGTATGGGAGAATTGTGAGCTGTTGTAGGATCTGGATCTGAGCCTCATTTATTTAATTTCTACTGCTTTATTAGTGTTTGTATTTAACTTGGTCTGGGGGCCTTAAGTCTTGTAGTAAAACTCACAATAGTGAGAGAATTGTGAATTGCTGCAGGCTATGAACCTCATTTATTACATGTCTACTGCATTTTTCTGCTTGCATTACTTTGTTTGGGACCTTAGTCTTGTAGGATAACTCACAATAGTGAGATAATTGTGAATTGCTGCAGAATATGAGCCCTATTTATTACATTTCAACTGCATTTTTTCTGCTTGCATTTTACTTGGTCTGTGGACCTTAGTCTAGTCTTGTATCACTCACAATAGTGAGAGCATTGTGAATTGTACAAGATCTGAGCCTCATTTATTGCATTTCTAGTGCATTTTTTCTGTATGCACTTTACTTAGTATGGGAACATTAGTTTTGTAGTATCACTCACAAAAGTCAGAGAATTGTGAATTGCTGCAGGATCTGGGCCTTGTGTGTGCGTAGCGTGTTTCTTTGTGTAAAAAATATATATATATATATATATATATATATATATATATATATATATATGTATATATATATATATATATATATATATATATATATATATATATATATATATATACAGTGCAATGAAAAAGTATTTGCCCCCTTCCTGATTTCTTATGCCTTTGATTGTCTGTCATCACACTTAAATGTTTCAGATCATCAAACAAATTTAAATATTAGACAAAAATAACCCAAGTAAACACAGAATGCAGTTTTTAAGTGATGATTTTATTTATTAAGGAAAAAAAAAACTATCCAAACCTACAGGGTCCTATGTGAAAAAGTAATTGCCCCCCTTGTTAAATCCTGAAGTAACTGTGGTTAATCATATTTTTGGGAAAGCTGAGTTCAGTTTCACTAGCCAAACCCAGGCCTGATTACTGCCAGACCTGTTGAATTAAGATATCACTTAAATAGAACCTGTCAGACAAAATGAAGTAGGCCAAAAGATTCCGAAAAGGAAGACATCATGCCGCGATCTAAAGAAATTATTGAACAGATGAGAAACAATGTAATTGACATCTATCAGTCTGGAAAAGGTTACAAAGCTATTTCAAAAGCTTTGGGACTCCGGCAAACCATGGTGAGAGCCATTATCCACAAATGGAGAAAACATGAAACAGTGGTGAACCTTCCCAGGAGTGGCCGGCCTACAAATATTACCCCATGAGGGCAGCGACAACTCATCCAAGAGGTCACAAAAGAACCCAGAATAACATCTAGAGAACTGCAGGCCTCACTTGCCTCAGTTAAGGTCAGTATTCATGACTCAACCATAAGAAAGAGACTGGACAAAAATGGCATGCATGGCAGAGTTCCAATGCGAAAACCACTGCTGACCAAAAAGAACATAAAGGCTCGTCTCACTTTTGCCAGAAAACATCTTGATGATCCCCAAGACTTTTGGGAAAATATTCTGTGGTCTGACAAAACAAAAGCTGAACTTTTTGGGAGGTGTGCGTCCTGTTGCATCTGGTGTAAAAGTAACACAGCATTTCAGAAAAAGAACATCATGCCAACAGTCAAACATGGTGGTGGTACTGTGATGGTCTGGGGCTGCTTTGCTGCTTCTGGACCTGGACGATTTGCTGTGATTGATAGAACCATGAATTCTGCTCTCTACCAAAAAATCCTGAAGGAGAATGTCCAGTCATCAGTTTGTGACATCAAGCTGAAGCACACTTGGGTTCTACAGCAGGACAATGATCCAAAACACACCAGCAAGTCCACATCTGAATGGCTTAAAAAAAAACAAAATGAAGGTTTTGGAGTGGCCTAGTCAAAGTCTGGACTTGAATCCAACTGAGATGCTTTGGCATGACCTTAAAAAGGCGGTTCATGCTTGGAAACCCTCCAATATGGCTGAATTAAAACAATTCTGCAAAGAATAGTGGGCCAAAATTCCTCAACAGCGATGTTAAAGACTCATTACCAGTTATTGCAAATGCTTGATTGCAGTTGTTACTGCTAAGGGTGGCACAACCAGTTATTAGGTTTAGGGGACAATTACTTTTTCACATAGGGCCATATAGGTTTGGATAGTTTTTTTCCTTAATAAATAAAATCATCACCTAAAATCTGCATTTTGTGTTTACCCCCTAACTAAATATACGCACTCCGAGATCCCACTACTGTGGAGGTAAGGGGCAAAGGTCAACATGATGGCCAAGCAGTTACTTACCTGTAGTAAAATGTCAGTGTTCCAAGCAGTCAGTCTTCTGGAGTTTTGTTTTTTCATCTCGGTCTTTTGAATGTCGGTTAAGTGAGCTTTCGGGTTTTAGAAGAGGACCCATGTAGATATAGATCTAGATATACAAATATTTCCTTATACTGTATTTTTACCATTTAGTGATTGCGTTCATGTCCTATAACCTGTGCTGAGATGTGCAGCAGTGGTTTGCAGTGCCTTGTATAGACACAGGCACCTATAGTTGCAATTGTCCATAAAAAACTTCCTCTGCTGCTTTCTCTAGTATTTACCTGAGTGTAGAGCAGCTAGTTTGCCTGCTGAGAAGCATTACCCCTGTTGTTTTAGATCAATACTAGACCCCTCCTTTTAGCCCAACAACTCCAAACCCTGATTGCAATGCCCCTCACAGATCACAAAAAAAGAGAATCCACAGCCATGGATGTGTACTTTTTTACTGTCTCCATAGCCAGCCTTTTGGAAATTGGCATCCTAAGATAATGTAGCAATTGTCTCATGTTTACTGAGAGCCACCTTAATCTTAAGCAGACTGATTCAGTATACCAGGGATGTAATTACACTATTTGGAGGCAAAGCTCTCACATACTGTGTCAGTCTACTTGTATCTCCAAACAGGTTGCCAGTAACACACAGATGCACAAACACACACACACACACACACACACACACACACACACACACACACACACACACATGCACACGCACGCGCACACACACATGCACGCGCGCACACACACACACACACACACACACACACACACACACACACACACACACACACACACACACACACACACACACACACACACACACACACACACACACACACACACACACACACACACACACATTATGCCTACTATGGATCAGACACATAAACACATATGCTGACACTCTTAAATTCAATCCACCCAAACCTCAGAATATCCTGGATCTGGTCAGATCAGATCACAAAGCAGTCACCCTTGCAATAAACATTAAATTTAATCCACCCAAACCTCAGAATATCCTGGATCTGGTCAGATCAGATCACAAAGCAGTCACCCTTGCAATAAACATTAAATTTAATCCACCCAAACCTCAGAAAATCCTGGATCTGGTCAGATCAGATCACAAAGCAGTCACCCTTGCAATAAACATAAAGGCTGAACTCCCAACACACCCCAGAACTTTTAAGAACTTTTCCCAAGGCTAACTACCTGCTATTAAGCATTGGTGTTGCTAAATTCCAAGCCCCCCCCCCCAAACTCAGAGGACAAGGTTGCCTATGAGGAATGGTTTATGGAAGCCCTGTACAAGCATATAAACAACTGCATAGAAACAGTACTACCAAACCCAAATAAACTTAGGACACTCTCCAAAAACAATTGCCCTTGGTCGATCTCCAGTATAAATAGGCTGTACAACAAAAGAACAAAATCCTGACCATAAATAGGAAAGGCTATATCGAAAAGACAAATAAAACTCCCTCATCAGTCTCAGCAAGCAAGTCAAGGGCTAATCAAATCCACCATAGCCAACTTTGAGGCAAAAATAGCCAACCAAGGCTAAGGATACAGAATTTTTCAGGTATGTACATAACCTTGAAAGGAATACCCAGTAGTGTTCTGAAATAATTGTAAATGAAACTTCATATACCAAATTTGGGGGGGAATAAAGAAAATTGTCTTTCTGATAAATTTAGCTCCAATTTCACCACCTATCATCCCTAGGATCCCCCCAGGAAATACCCTCTGCCATTTCCTCCTCAACTATCACTAAAGAACAGGTTCTCACTGCAGTCTTTAGAGCAAAAAACTCCACCAA
>NC_056729.1:853765016-853815016 GCF_019279795.1 Protopterus annectens | reverse complement strand
ATATTAGTTTAAACAGAAATTGGGTGATCATCCTAGGGTTGTTTTTAAGAAAGATACCAATTTTAAAAATGTATTTTATTCTAAAAAATAATTTGATTCTAAGACATTTCCTCTAACTAGATGTCCTGGAATGTACAAGTGTGAAGCTTGCCCTAATTGTATTATCAGTTTTTGTGCGTTTTTTAGGATCATTTTTTGCACATTTTTCTAAGTAATATGGCAGCTAGTGCTGAATTAAAGTGTGCTAGCTATGCAGGCTGCATTAAAGGGTATGACAAAGGCTTTACAGGATGGGAGTGTTGGGTTACTCCAGCATAGTGATTCAGAACACTAACTCCTTGACTGTAGACAATATGACCTTAGTTTTTCTCATTCAAGCCTAATGCACCTTTTCGTATACTTCTAGTTAACACCCATAGCTCCTTATGGAGTCCTGAACTTTTCAGGGTCTGGCTTCTTTAACTAAGAGACCTACCAGCTAATAATAGGCAGCATTAGCAAGTGCAGTAATAGGCAGTAGTAGTAAGTGCAATGAGTTTTTTAACAAAATGACACTAAAATTGTTCATAGGTTCATAGGTGTATACTAGGCTAATGGCTCTGGAGCCTTTACAAGCCTAGCTGAAAAAAAATGCCCAGGCACTGTGTCACCCAATGTTACTTCACAGTGCCCCTGTCCAGTAGGACAACTGGAGTGATCCCTGGGGTGAACTTTCTGTTACCCATCTACTCTTGAAGAGGGCCAGCGAGGTGCTGTGCTTGACATGAATGAGAAGCTTATTCCAGAGTATGGGCAGTCTTTGGGAGATGAACCTATCCCTCTAGCATGTTCTGTTAATCGTGGTAATTAGGTTGTGATCTCTGGAGCATGTGGCGCAGGAGGCTTGGGATTTCTTTAGGTGCAGCATTTCAAGTAGGGCTGGGTCGGACATGGCTTTGTAAGTCAAGCAGTGATCACCTCTAAGTAGATGATAAGAGACTGAGAACAGCTGAAGTTTCTTGAGTCTGTCCATGTAGGACTAGGATCCTTTTTGTGAGGTACTTTTGTGGCCTCTCCAGCTGTTGTAGATGTCTGGTCAGGTACATACCAAATGGGGCGTTATATTCAATGATTGGTCTAATGAGGGATGAGTAGAGAGGGATGATGACCTCTTTCTTCCTGGATGTGAAACTTTTGGTTATAAGATGTGCCATATAGAAGGACTTTCTGACCATAGTGGCAATGTGGTGGTCAAAGTTGAGGTAGCTGTTGACCTGGGTGCCCAGATCTCTTATGGCCCCTTCAGTGTTCAGTGGGCTCCCATCAATGTAGTAATTCATGTGAAGTGAGTTTTTTCCGAAGGGGATGATAACACATTTTTTGGCATTAAGCTTCAGGCCATGGTTCTGACACCAGTCATTGGTCTCAGAGAGGCCTTTTTGTAGGATGTCTGCATCTCTTGAGGAGTTGATAATGACTCCTAGCTTGCAGTTATCAGCAAACTTGGTCAGCCAGAGTCCTTCTGTGTTGGCCTGGACTTCTGGGACGTAGATGCCAAACAGGAGAGGGCCTAGGGCCGAGCCCTGTGGGACTCCACTCGTGACTGGTCGACAGTCTGACTTGGAATCCACAACTTTCACTCTGTGGGTCCTGTCTGTGAGCCAATTTGCAACATAACTAGTGATGTAAGGATTGATGCCTAGTTTGATGAGGTTATCAATGATACCTGAGTGGGGAATGGTATCAAAGGCCTTGGCCAGGTTGAGATAGGCTGTATGCACTGCCTTACCCTCATCCACAGCCTTGGTGACTGCCTTGAAGAGGTCAACCAGGTTCAGCAGGCAGGATCTCCCCTTGGCAAAGCCAAACTGTGTGGGGTCAAGAGTTTGGAGAGTGCCTATATCTTTGTTAAGCAGGTCCATGATGATGCGGTCCATAGCTTTGCATACCAGACTCATGAGGTTAATGGGGTAATAGTTACCAGGGTCTATATTTGCTTCCCCTTTATTGAGAGGGATGACTTTAGCAGTGTGCCATTCATTAGGGACATAGCCTGAGGTAAGGCTGTGATTGAACAGGGCACACAGATGTGGTGCCAATTAATTTTGTAGCTCATGTAGGACACAGCCAGGGATATTATCAGGTCCCATGGGTGCTGTATTCTTGGCTTTGGACAATGCAGCTTTTACCTGTGCTGCAGAAATGGTGAGTACCAGGCTTTCTTCTGGTATTGTGATAGGGCCCTTGTGGGGGGGTAAAGTCGGCACTGAATCTGTCAGCCAGTATGTTGGCTATATCTGTTGGCTCAGTATAGGAGGTGCCATTGTGCAATAACTCAGAGCAAATCTGGGTATTGCCTTGGAGGTTTTTGATATAGCTACAGAAGGCTTTGTGGTTGTTTTTGGTGTCAGCCACAATTCTGCCTTCATAGCTGGCTTTAGAGGATTTGATAAGGGATCTCAGCTTTTTGTTGAGACTGATAAGGGATGTTTTCCAGTCTTGTGACTTCATTTCTTTCTACAACAGTTTCTTCCTTTTGTTGTAGAGTTTATTGATGGCTGGGGACCACCAGATTGGCTTTTTTTTTTTTTGGAGGAGATTGTCTTAGTTCTATTTGGTATGGCAAGGTCCATGCATTTGTGTACGTGCTCGTACAGTGCATTGGTGTATGATTCAGCTGTCATGCAGCTATTTTCCATTAGCATGGGTGCCAAAGAAGTTAGCCACCTCTGTTTTTAACAGCCCAAAGTTGGCTTTAGAGAAGTTTTTTAGGGTGGTCACCTTAGTGGGGGGTGTAGGTGAGATGGAGATTTCCAAGGTGATCAGTTTGTGGTTGAATTTAACCAGGGGGGAATTGACTGTGGAGCAACACTCTCCCATGTTGGTGATAATCAGGTTGAGGTTGTTACTTCCTCTAGTGGGGGTCAGAATGAGCTGGTCCAGAGCATTGGAATTGATAAATTCCAGAAAGTGTTGGACCTGTACATTGGTACTTGAATAGTTTTCCCAGTTGATGGAAGGGTAGTTGAAGTCATTCAGTATGAGCATATTGAGGTGGTTCCAAGGTGATTAGGAACTTGGAGTGAGAGTCTAGGGACATGTTTGGGGTTCTGTAGCAGGCTATGACTTGTATTGCCATCTTACCCAGTGTTAGTTGCACCTGAAGTATCTCGGATGCATTATTCTGGGCTACCAGTCTAGAGGTGTGCATACCATGGAGACACCACCACCTTTTAAGCTTCCAGCCATATTCTGGGGCCAAAAGGTATGGAATGAGTTGTAGCCTGGGAGTGCAGGGGTGCTTTCTGCCTCTTTAAACCAGGTCTCCATTACAGCACAGATGTCAATATTCTCCATTTTGAGGAGAGCTTCAAGCGAGTGCATCTTGAGATTTAGACTTCTAGCATTGAACACCATGACCCTCAAATTGCATTTGTTTGTAGCTGTTTCAGTGGAATTTTGGTCTTTGGAACTCTGCCTAAAAAATGCACTATAGTGGTGGCAAGAGCCTTTGCCAGTACGCAGAATCCCAAGGGTGACAGATGCAGGCCTTCTCTGGCAAAGCATAGAGGTCTGTCAGTCAAGTTGTCCCATGCAGACAGATACTGGATCCCCTTAGAATGACACCAGAAACTTAGCCAATTGTTGAAGTCAATCATTTTCTGCTTGTACTGTGGTATCATACTGGGTGACAGTAGAATACTGCTCGGGGCTAGGGTCATGCCTGCCTGGGCCACATAATCCAAGAGTTCCATCATATCTCTTTTCACGTAGTCCAGGGAGGTACATCTCAGGTCATTCACACCCATATGGACAATGACTGAGTCATATTTGTACTTGTTGTGGAGTGACCTGAGTGCATGTGTTATGTGGTGGATCCTGGCACCTGATAGACAACTGACTGTCACCTTCTCCTTGTTCAACCTAGTGAGTGGGACATCAGTGTGCCTGACAATTGAGTCTCCTGATTAGTACATTGAGCAAAGTGTTTTGCCTTAAGGGCTTAGGTTGAGGGGCACACAGTGGTGATGAGCTATGTGTTCTGGTGGTGGGGTTGTGTTGTGGTGGTCAAGTGCATTTCTATCTCGGGGATCTCTGTTGTTTGGGTAAATGTGTATTGAGAGCCTCCACAAAGGTGCATGTATGGTTTGTAATTCTATATGTGGATTGTGATGCTTAGTGTTTTGGAGGGCTGTGTGTTCTATGTAGTGAGTTCCAGGTGTTGACCTTCTCCTCTTGACCAGCTAGTCCGGTCTTGGTTGGAGCATGCACTGCTTCCAGTTTGGTGATATAAGTGCATCTCTCACATGTATGAGTACTGGAAGGTAAGAGGAGAGGGTTGTCTATGTACATTAGACAAATGCCACACTGTCTCAGAATGCCCAAGTGCACTAGGTTAGCAGGAGAAAGCACAGGAAATTACCTTACAATCATACCAGGAGGATTGGTCATAACTAATAAGTACTGGTGCTGTTACTGCATAGGAACAACTAGTGCTGATAGCACCTAAGTGTGCAACAATAAATGATATAAAAGCCTGTTAAAGTGCTGGCCAATTAAACTAATTGAAGTGCAAGAAGTAAAAAGCACGTTCTAAGGGAAAAATTGAAAAGTAGACTTTCTGGCACCGGAAATAGTTTACCTCAGCTGAGTGCCGCTGTGCGGTGCACAAACCTGTCCAAACAAGGGCTTTTAAACCAGAAAGGTGAAAGGGATGGAAAAACTGCCCAAAATGGCCAATAAACTACAATTTCTGGACCAGAAACCATTCCTCTTGTGGTAGATAGGCTACCTAGTGCTTACCACTCCCACTGATAAGCTAGAAGGCTTCCATCCAACACAGAAAGGTCTAGGGGGCTCAGAAACTTACAAAACAGTCTTGGATACAGCAAATCTGTATTTGGACTACATTAGTTACAGGAAAGGCAGGAAGCAAGCCTAGACCTTTTTTTTTTTTTTTTTTTTTTTTTTTTAGGATGTCCTGCAGCAGAGATATTAATTACTGTCTGCCAGTTGTTATTCATGTTTTCATATTTATGTTCATATTTTCATAGCTGAGAGCCCAACATGCTGTTGAGGGGTATGTCATCAACATTGCATGGTGGAAGACAAGAAAAGGCATCACCAATGTCCATTTATATCACATTATACCTCAGGTATTACTAGGTGTTTGTTAGTAATTATGAAAATATTTCCAGAAGTACTTAACACTTCAATATCCAAGTGACTTATAAATTGTTGCATGACATCAGGTGAAACCTTAGATGTTGTTGAAGAAAATTGTCTTTAATATTTGATCGATAAGTTGCACATCTTGAGAGATATCCAGTGTTATTTATATTGCTAATTATACAATTAAGCATATTTGTTCATATTTCTGTAAATATCTTAGTAAAAATGCACTCATAGAGGTATTTCTTGTGGACATGTGAAAGCTTAAGTCTGGATAAAAAAAAATAATTAAACAATATGTGTAGGTTGTTCAGTTTTCAACATATGACAATCTGTGAAAGTTTAGCAAAAAGTGTAATTTGGGCTTGTATGCGTTATAATATATTATAGTATTTATAGAAAGACTATGAATGCACTTACTATCATCACCACTGTAAACAATACTTCTTATTGATAGCATTGCTGTTTGTACATTTTTAACAGCTTTTATTCTTTCAAAATATTTACTTTTGTTTATCTTATGATTTTTAAGTTTATTTTAAAGAAAATGCCCCGGAATGCAAGGATGTGTGTACGTTGCTAGAGGTGTGACATTCCACAGTCATAGGTGTTCATTTTTAAGTATAATCCAGGCACTGGAGAAGCAGCTGGGGGGAGGAATGGCAATGAGTGGCCATCACTGGCTTGTCCAATCTTGAGGAAGAAGAGTTGGCTTAATCCCACCATTGGAGTGCTCCCTGAGGGGAAGCCCCAGAAATGTGTATCTGTATGCAAAGAACTTCTTGTCTTCCAAACAATCATCACTGGTGTGCAAAAGTAAACAGTGCAAAGCTGTGTTGGCCTCAGTGAAGCAGAAATTTTACCACATTTTCAGGCCAAAAAGGTTATAAGCCTAGCATAAAATAAATCTTAGTATTCTTCAAGGATGATGCCACACCAAAATTATCTTAACTTCCCTTACTAGTCCATGGAATGTGAGATCAATACATCATGGTTTTTCATCTTTAGGGGTGACCCCTTTAAGTGGGTGGGGGGTTCTGTGAATCTTAATGAGAGACAGAAAGTCAAAGGGTTTAACCTATGATCAGAGGATTTTAAAGGTCTATAAACAACATAAAAATATCTCCAAGCAGTTAACACTTCGCACCATTCTGTTCCCTTTCCATGCTTTAGACATCAGTACAAATGTAATATCTATGTGCCTCAGCAGATATCACGATTGGCACTGATGATAAGAAGATCAGAACACTGTTTGTTCATCACCCACAACAAGTGCTTGGACTCTTGTTTCACAATCAACAATGAAGTGCTGCATGAGAGGGCCGCTGGATTTCTAAGGTGCAATATGTGGCTCAGATGGTAGCACATGCACAACTGTGATGCTACAAACATCAGAAGGTTGTGAGGTTTATCCCCCAATTAGGTGCTTTGCTTCACATATGTGTGCTAGCATTGTAGTGCAGCATGAGAGGAGTGTTGCACACTTTGGGGCTGTCCTTCAAATAAGATGTTAAAGTGACATTTATACATCTGAAATGGGATCAAAATGCAAAACAATTAAGAAAAAAAACCCACAAAACTTGTGTGCCATATCCCCTGTTAATTATATATACCACCTCCAAGATTGCTCAACAGTGGGGAAAGGACAAATTCCCCACTCCCCACTGTTCACAATCTCGCGCAAACATATTGCTGGTTAAGCGATCAAATGAGTTTTGGTCACTTCTACTGGTGGAAAAAACATTCATTTATATGGCTGGTTTCCCAGCAATGGTAGTACTTCAATTATGTGTTGCAGATATATGGATACATGCTGAAGATGGGTAGGGTAACATTTATTTGTTTATTCATGATTATAGATATTACATAATTATATATATATATATATATATATATATATATATATATATATATTATATGTGTGTGTACATATATATATATATATATATATATATATATATATATATATATATATATATATGTAAACATATATATACTTCAGATCACCGAACGGCCATATCGTTGACACTCACATGGCCGAGACAACAGCATCTTATCTTCAAAGCAATGACCCCAAATAAAAAACATGTATGAGACAACTGGGAGAAGCCAACAGACAATTAAATGGGCAAAAGGAACAAGTCAGAAATAGCTGTTTGACAGAGCAGAAAGTATCAGTTGTTCTACCCTGAATCCTACAGAAAATGTGTGTGTGTGCGTGTGTGTGCATGTGTGTGCGCGTGTGTGCACGTGTGTGTGTGTGTGTGTGTGTGTGTGTGTGTGTGTGTGTGTGTGTGTGTGTGTGTGTGTGTGTGTGTGTGTGTGTGTGTGTGTGTGTGTCTGTGTGTGTATTTTGTGCAAGGGTTTAACCTTTATAAACAGCATGAGAGTACCATAGATCTCAACAGTTCAGTATATCCCAGAAACTTTGACACAACTTTAAAATAATAGAGTGCCACAAAATCTCATGTGGCCCCTTTAACATGGGTAGCATCACACTAGTGCATGTTGAGGTATGTACCCCAGTTGTGTAACGGTTTGCCCCAGTAGGTGCCCCAGCAAAATGAAAAAAAAACATTATTTTGTTTGCATATGGCATACCGTGTCCTATTACTATACGGTCTAAGCAAATGTGATTGGTTGCTCTTTAAAACCAATCACAATGCTTTCCTAGCAGTCTCTACTCATATAACTAAAGACTACCAGTGGGAGCTACCGAAGTATAGATATTTAGAGACTACTTTCTTTTGTAGGTATGTTTATTTATTTATTTATTTATTTCAGGTTCTAGGAGAAAACCAGATTGCACTGTGGGCAGTGGTTAGACCAATCACTGCCCACAAGCTAGCATAATGTAGATTTTTTTTTCAATTTACTGTTATAACAGTTGACATGGGAGTAGGGGAATAGTTACTACTCAAGTGTTCCTGATTTTGCAGAATGTCCCTGATTTTATCTCATATTTGTGACCTGCCCTCTCATAAAAGTATGGATTTTCTGATAACTGATTGAGGATTAGTCAGTAATGCCAAACATTATAGTTAGGAACTAATGGGGCTTTTTCTATTGCTTAATATGTCAAGATAGCTACATCCCAGAGGAGGCATTATACTTTATAATAAGTCTAATTAGGGCAACATACTGGGGTATGACAACCTCCTTTGACCTAGATGATATGCTTTTAGATATCAGTTGCACTAGGTAGAATAATTTTGGGACTACTGTAGCTAAGCAATGGTTGAATGAGAGGGAATTATTGACCCAGTTTCCTAGATCCCTAGCTACATTGCCATTTTAGAGAGAAATATTAGTTTTGTTGCATTTTGACCAAAATAGCTGTTACCCAAATGAGGCAATGGTACATTTCTTTGCATTTAATTTTAGCCCATATTTCAGTACTCCACTTACTTCCAAAGTTAAGTTCGTATTGTAACATGTTGGTATCTGAGGGGGATTAACAATAATGACCATTTTGTAGTCAAAATCTGTGAACTTGGTTAATGAAATGTCCTGATTTTCAGTCTGGAGAAATAATGCTAAAAAGGATGGGTCCCAGTACTAAGACCTGAGGAACATCACTTGTTACTTTCATACTTGCAGAGGAAGTGCCTCCACTCTGACAGCATGGATTCTGCCTTTTTGCCAGTTTGCTATCAAACTCACCATGTACAAATTGATTTTAAAGGTCCTTACCTTATTTATGACTACCAACATGGTGAATAGTGTGAAATGCTTTTGTCAGATCCAGATGAGTTATGTAAACAGGATGACAACTGTCTACTGCATGAGTGGTTTTCTTGAAGAAGTTGATTATGTTAAATAAGCAGAATCTATGATGTTTGATAGAGTCATACTGGTATGGGTGTGACCTAATAAGGTTTTTGATCTCACATTTAATGAAGGCAATCATGGCATGTTCCATAGCGTTGCAAATCATACTAGTTGGCCTAAGAGGTCTGTGGTTCACAGGGACCATGATAGCAACATCCTTATATAGGGGCATCAGGACTTTAGTTCATCAGACTTTGGGGACATACCTTATATACAGGTTTATATTACACATTTTATGAGGGGATTCAACAGGGGTGTGTTTAGTGTTGGTAAGGCAACAAGCAAGCAATAATGCCTGACAGGGTGTGTGTTAATGTGTAATTGACGCTTGCCCAAAGGTGTTTTGAGGCCGGTCGCCACAGGCAGAGGGCCTCTATACCCCTGGAAGGGTATTCATTTATTTATTTATTTTTATATTATTTTATTTTACATTTGTTGACCGGGATAGTCTAACTGGATTTATGTCCATTTTCAGTAGAGTCCCGGGGAGATAAGCTCCAGGAGATTATTAGACTACTAACATACAGGTACTAGTTGTTATACAGTTAAATACTACAAATTTTAAACAGTTCAGGAATCTTCACAGTTTATACAAAAACATGTTACAAGCATTAGATGAGATATTTTAGACTTTATGTACAAGACTTCATAAGTAACTAGAAAGCAATTGTTAAACAAATGCACACTTCAAGTTTCAACAGTTCAGCAATGCTCACAGTTTAAACAATACTTGTTGCTAGCCTTAGGTAGGATGCTTTAGAATTATATGCAGAAGAATTTAACTAGGTATTTTTAATTATCTCTATTAGGATAAGATATGTTTTTGCCAAGGATAGGCCTTGATCTAAAAAGACACAGATAGAGCAGGAAATTGGGTCTTAAGAGAAGGTATTTGGATATAGTATGAGATCAGTCTGGATTTGTACAGGGACAAAACCAATGAGTTTCAAGACAGAGTTTCAGATTGTGTTTAAAAAGTGTAAATGAATACAGTGATGTAAGTTCATGGGAGAGTTAGTTCCAATACTTTCCAACTGCATTTGAGAACAGAGCATCTCCTGCCATGTTATTAGATTTACATGTTGATACAAGTAGTTTATTAGATGAGCATAAAGTTGAAAGGTTCTTATATTGGGTAATGAGACTAGCAAGTATTGGGGTATTGGTAGGTTGGAAAAGGGTTTTGTGTGCAATGGTGAGTTGTTTAAAGTGAATCTGATTCAGAAGCTCTAACCAGCCTAATTGTTTCAGGTTATGGCAGTGATGGGTCCTAAAGGAGGAAGCAGTAGAAAATATGGCAATGCTATTGTAAGCGTTGGCTAGCTTGTTAAGGTTATTTTTTGACAAGTTAGTATATATGGAAGAAGCCTAGAGAAGTGTGGAGATAAGGTGGGAATAGGCAATAGTGGTTCTGGCTAGTGGGGAGAGAAAGGGTTTTATCCTATAGAGGGAGCCTATTTTCCTGTTGACAGTTTATATGGCATTGTTGATATGGGTTTCAAAGTTCAGGTTGTTATCAATGGTTACCCCTAGAAGTTTAGATGTTGGATCAGGAGATATGAGTGTACCATTATTGGATAAGACTGAAAAGTTCATTGGGAGTAATTTACGGGTAGGAGTGAAGAGGAGAAGTTTGGTTTTTTGGGGGTTCAAGAGGAGGCAGCGTTGTAGAAACTAATTTTAAGTTTTATTGAACATTGTCTGAGTTAGAGTCTGTATTTGGGATTGAGATTTAGCTGCGCAGATTATTGTCAAATCATCTGCATATTGTACACAGTTAGTTAAAAGAATAGCTAGGCTGAGGTCATTGATAAATATTGAGAAAAGGAGGGGGCCCAGTATAGAGCCCTGAGGAACATCTAGGGTAATTGGGAGATGGGATGAGAGGTTGTTGTCCCATAGCACTGCCTACTGTCTATTATCAAGGTAGGACTGGAACCATTTTATAGTCCTTGTTTCCAGAGAGAAGGATTTTAGAATAGTGAAAAGTAAGTGGTGGTTGACCATGTCGAATGCTTTTGAAAGGTCGATGAAAAGTGCTGAAGAGAGAAGATTGTTATTACGGTTTTTATTGATGCTGTCAGTGAAGGATAGGAGTGCAGTTGTTGTACTGCGGAAAGGCCTGAAGCCATGTTGAGATTTGGCCAGTAAATTGTTCTGAAGTAGGTGGTGTAGTAACTGTCTGTGGATGCACTTTTCCATTATTTTAGCTAATGGGGAAAGTAGTGCTATGGGATAATAGTTAGAATATTCTCTGGAGTTTCCACCCTTGTGTAGGGGGATAATGTAGGAGATTTTCCAGATGGTGGGAATAGTGCTTTCTTGTATGGTTCTATTTATCAGCAATGATACAGGATAAGCTATGACTTTGACTGCCATTTGCAGGTATTCAGCAGGTAGCTGGTCAGCTAAGGGGGTAGTAGGTTTTAGTTTACTTAAGAGGTTGCAGATGAGGGAAGTTGGGACAGGTTGCAGGTTTAGAGTTGGGAGAGAGTAGTATTGGTTGGAAGGGTAGAGCTATCGGCTGTTAGTTTATTAGAAGTGGTGGATGGTCTCAGTGAAGAAGGTATTAAAAGCATTAGCAGTTTGCTTTGGATTGCCGGAATTTGATCCTATAGGGGGTGGTGTTGCGGATTGGCCTGGTTGAAGTAGTCTGTTTATGCTAGCCCAGAACTTTTGTGGATTATTTTGGTTGTTCTGTTAGAGGTGGAAGTAAAGTTTTTTTTTTTATCTTCAAGTACAGCTTTCTTATTCTCATTTCTTTTTTGCCTGAATTTTTGTTGGTCTATGGGGTTTTTAGTTGTTCTCCATAGTGCCCAAACTTTATTTCTCTGTTGAATTTTCTGCCTGGTTTTCTTTGTAAGCCATGGGGCGGGTTTACATTTAATTTTGATGGAACACTTTGGTGCATGGTGGTTAAGGAGTGTTAAGAATTTTGAGTTAAACTAGTTTGTTGCTTCATCAAGTGGGAGGTATTTTATAGGTGTCCAATCACATTCTTTTAGTTCAGCTTGTAAGTTATTGGGGTTAAAGTTTCTGTTGCTTCTAATTGTTTTATATATGGCTGGGTTGTGTGAGCTCGACCTTTGCCTGATTATGTAAGTGAGAGAATGGTCACTTACATCATCAGGGTGGGTCCCTCCATTATAGCGCTGTTGGTTATTATTTATTAGAATCCAGTCTAGGATGGATTCTTTGTTACTGGGTTTATTAATTCTGGTTGGGGAGTTAATTGTTTGTGAGAAGCCATTAAGGTTAATATGGGAGGTTGGTGATTCAGTAGAGCAGTCCTTCCAGTCTATATTAAAGTCTCCAAGAATTATTGTCTCTTGGGGAATTTTTGTGGAGAGTTCAGCAAGGATACCTTCCAGAGTGATGATGTTGTTACCAGGGGGCAAGTAGATGTATATTATATTTAGGGATTTGCTGGGATTAAGTTGAAGTTTGGTACTAATGATTTCTGTATTGTTTTCAGAAGAGGAACCAAGATCTAGTATAGATATTTGTAGCCCTTCTTTATAGAGGATAGCAACACCCCCTCCTTTTTTTACTTGGCAGTCTTGTCTCAAGATGTTGTACCCAGATGGAATAATTTCAACATCTTGTGTAGTGGGTTTTAGCCATGTTTCTGTTAAACAAAGTATATCAAAGGAATGAACATCCAGGAGAGCATGGAGGTGGCCAATGTTATTATTTATGCTGGGAATATTGAGGTGAGCTATATAGAGTGAGTTGAGAGATTTAGATGGGATATTTGGGGTAGAGGGAACATGAATTTGTGGTTCTGTGCTAGTTTTATGCCCTGGTCCTGGGTTAGGATGAATGTCCCCATCTAGTAAGGAGAGGTGTAATAGTTTGTTTAAGGGATTGTGAAGGTTAAAGTAATGGTGAAGAGGTTTTTTAGGTTTTAGATAGTTGTATTTGATATGGGTCAGTCTGTGATATTTAGCAGGTAAATAGCTAGGTAAATATGCTATAGTTATGTGTTCTGGGGAGTTAATTAGAGGTATAGTACTTGTTTGTGCATTTGGGAAGTTCAGCTATAAATATTTTGACTCTTCATATGAGGTTAGCAGGTAGGCTGCTGTTAGAGAAAGTAGGAGAAAGACAATGATTAGGAGCTTTAGTTGGATTCAGAAAGGTTGTGTTTGCATAGTGACTAATAAGCTTACTGGTGTTCTTCAAAGGGGAGGAGTTATACTAGGGGTGATTAGAGAGAGGTGTATGTAGAATGTTAACAAGATGACTATTGTGATTGGATTGGAGAGGAAGAGGGTGTGGTGAAGATGTATAAGCTTAGGAGTAGTAGGAGTGGGTGGGAAATGGGAGTAGGGTAGGGGAGCAGAGTGAGCCCGCAGGGCGAACGGAGCGGGTAGAAACAAGAGAGGTAAGGAGCTGAAAAGAACAATCAGTTGAAGCAGGGATTACAGTAGGTAGGTAACCCTAAATACTGGAATAAAGTTAAAAGAGTAGATAATAGAGCTATTTGGAGGGTGTGTGAGAGCTAACCATAAAAATAAATAGATGTTATGGGCTACAGTTTAATAGCAAGTCTGTGGATAAACAGTATATAGCAAAGGTGTAGTACAGGTCAGGAGAAGGCTTCAAGGTCTGGAAGGGACAAGTCTGCCACCTGGTGGCCCAAATTAATTTATTGTAAGCAGGGTAAAAAAGGAGGGGGTTTATGTTTCTAATGCAAGAAAGGGAGTAGTGGTTCCGAGTGTCTTTAAGTGGTGGAAAAAGTAGATTAGATTGGTTACAGAGTGGGGAGGGAGTAAAGCTGCTGGTTTTACTTGCTAGCGCTTTATAGCCACCTAGATCTAATAATAAGTTATAGGCTATACTAGCCGTGATAGTTTAGACACATACTTTTATGCTCCCTTTACTGAGAAAGTACAGGGATAGGTTGCTCAACTGTGGAGACTGAAGGGAGTTTGGACAGGGTCCTTGTTCTTCAGGTTGTTAGTTTCTGTGTCCTAGAGCAGTGTACTCAGATTGGAGAGCTGGGACTGTTTTAGGAGGAAAAGAGAGAGAGAGAAATAGTAGAAACAAGATATTTAGTTTAGTATCAAAGGCATTGTAATTAACAGAATATTACAATTGCATATTAACACACAGCCTGGATAAAATTATCGTGCCTTGAGAATGGGTTCTCTGTAAAATTGTTGTGTTTTACTTACTTATTTATATATTAATTTATAATTTTTTATTACTATATTATTTTTTTATATATTTTGGATGTAAAATAGTTCCTCCACCTAATGTTTCAAAGTTGCTGTAGTATATCTACTGGTGTTAGAGGAAGCATCTTACATCCAAATATACATAATTTTTAAAAATATCTAGATATTTGCTTTATTTTTGGTCTCTTACTACTAAAATGTGTGGTTTCTTGCCAGTCACTGGGGATTAAAGTCACTAAATAATGACATACATTTGACTTTCAGATTTTATTTCCTTCAGAAAGTTTGTTAATAAAAATCCTGTTATTTAGCTTACTTTGTGATTTTTATAAGAATGACATTTAAAATATGTTCCTGTTTTTGAGCTTTTGTTCCCCCTTTATTTCAGTCTTTATCGAGATTTCTTGAACTAAAAGGTTGAGAGGTATGCAAACCCACTAGTCCATCATCTCACTGTCTCTCCCTCTCACACACAGAGACACACACACACACACACACACACACACACACACACACACACACACACACACACACACACGCACACACACACACACACACACATGTACACATACACTTGCACTTCAAAAAGATGCATGCTAACACAAGTCCTATTATTGAAGGAACTTTGTGATTTTTTTCAGATGAATATATTCCTGTTTTGAGCCTTTGTTCCCCCTTCATTTTTGTATTTATCCAAATAACTACTTCATCTAAGAGGTGAGATGTATGTAAATCTGCTCGATGCAGCTGTTGCTCAATCACTCTCTCTCTCACTCATGCACACATTACTTTCATGCAGGCAAGTATGCATTCACACACACACAATTAGAAACAAACACACAAACAGAAACATCCACACACAGAAACAAAAACATACATGTACACACACTTTTTTCTATTCTGTTTAGGTTTTACACTCGCTAAACAGCAAAAGCTCTGCTTAGCAATTGTAAAATAATAGCTCGATCAATCTTGGTTTCACTCACATCCACACATACACTCACACACAGAGACATAAACACACACACTTTTGTTTTTTAGTTTTCTTTTTTTAATATATTTTACATTTGCTAAACAGCAGAAGCACTGCTTAGTGAGCATAAAATACTCTGCCATGAAACGGCAAACTCATTTTTCATCAGGGATTACTTATACATTAATACCCTTTGGAGGATGTTCATTCTCCAGTCAAGGTGCTGATGTACAGTTTGCCCATTCTCTACGGTAGGTCATCCTACCCCATGGTAATTTGTTTGGTCTTAGAATGTACCTTCAGCACATGCCCCTTTGTGACATAAGCAGGTGTAAGAAATATAGAATTTACAAAGAAGTGATTGGATGTTCTTTCATTTTTTTCAAGTGGAAAACCAGATAATCTGTGAACAGTGGTAACAACAGACACTATTCACATCATAATATGCTTGTATTTATTTCTGTATCTATTTTTAATGGCACTCTACCAGGGGGTGCCCTAATCTACAAGAAGAAGTATATTACTGCAACTGCTGTTTTGCTTGTTTGTTTTCTTCACAATGAAACATTAGAAGTATAGAGAACTACAGTACAGATAAATGTACATAAATTCTATCTTTAAACCATCTACAGGTCTTACCAATGTAGAATACAGGACATTTTAAACATTTAGCCATATATACCACATTTTTGCTTTGGCAGTTAAAATTACCCTTAATATGAATGTCCATGTCATTTAAGCTAAACTTACTGCCACAAACCAAACTGTAGGAACATTGGGAGCACATACCACGCTTGAAATTACCAGTTATTCTTGAACTATCCCCTAAACTATAAGTACTAGATTCCAAGATGTTTTTAAATGACCTATCTCTTCTGTACACAAACTTAGGTTCATCATCCAATAATATTACTGCAGCCTTATCAATTTGTAAAATGTCCCAGTTCTTTCTGATAATTGCTGCTATTCTTTTTGAGTCTGTACTGAAAGTAGATATAAAACTCCTACCTCCCAATTCTACATTTGTAAAGCCTGTAGATGGTTTAAAGATAGAATTTATGAACATTTATCTGATATATAAAAAATAAAAAAATGTCTAATGCATTAGACAGGCACATACATAACAATAATGAGAATGTTTCTGCTTTCTTAATTGTGCAACAAATTATCCAGGACATACAAGGTTTTGATGTTGATGAGAATTTGAATATTTGAAAATTGAAGTGGCAGTTAAGACTCAATGCCACAAAATATCCTGGGATTAATGAAAATGTCAGCATCAATAGTGTATTAAAATGTTAAAATATTTTAGGGTAATAACATCATGTAGCAGTTATTTTAGTCATTTTTAGCATAGTTTGGAAGTTTTAAGTTTTATAATAGTTGTCAAGCATTGAACATAATTGTTGAATTATTGGTTAATTGTTTAAATATGTAATTGATTGATTAAGTATTTTAGTGTTGGGGTTTGTTCATTCAGTGTTCTGAGGAAGTCCTGAGTACTTTAAGGATGAAAGTGCTTAACCTATGTTTTTATTAATTCTGGTTTTATTGCAACTGGTACTGCACAATAAATGGAGTTGGATTGCTGCTTCTGACTGTCACTTGTCCTCTACAACTGGTTCTTAGTTTTTTACTAGTGCAGTTAGTCTTATAAAACCTTCAAACTCTTCACTGGATCAGAGGAGATTATGATAAAAATAAAAGTATAACAGACACAAGACAGTACTTCTTTATGCAAAAATGCAAAATATGTTTTACTAGAGAAACAAAAACTCCAACGATTTTTGTAAACAGCTTTTCCAGAAAGATGTTTTTTAAACATGATTGATGCTTCTTGTATTCTAAAATAAACTTTGTTATTCCGTGCAAGGAGTTATACAGACCAAAGAAAACAATTAACTTTATTGAAACTTTGACTTTCTAATAATGCATATTTCTTCTGTCATCCCAAAGATGGAAGGTCAAGATAATATTTATTAACTGTTGCTTTTTGGATCTGTCTTGCAAAGGGATGCAGCATTAACTGTGCCCAGATGACATAGGATCAACTAATAGTCCCACAGTGGAGATTAATATGCCTGGATAAGGCTGCGTTATATGACCTGACAGAGGAAGGTGTACCATTTGCAAGTGTATAGATCATCCACCTAGGGAGGCGTTAGAATAAAACAACAGAAAAAAAAAGTACAGTCGGTGTTTGCATCAGTGATGGGAAATAAATAGGCATGGTTACAGTGGTGCATAGATGGTCAGCAAGCATGGAGGGAGAGAAAAAAGATATTTAAAATATTACTCTGAACAAAGCCTGCTTCTATAAGAAGCTTGTATAGCTAAAGAAAGAAGGAAAGACTACATTAGAAAAAATATAAAATATGTACCTGTTAACATACTCTTTTAACAAATGCTATGCTTACTCTTTCCTGCAAACTTTTTAACACCTTTATTGAACTATCACTTAAGACTTTGGCAAACATACAGTTATATAAAAGAAAACAAATAATGTTAACATGTTCCCAGTTAAAGACATTATACATCACATGTATTCTTTTGTATAACTATCATCAATCTAACATTACATAAAATGCTCAATTCCTGCCTTCACTTAAATTTCCCTCCTATTCCAAAACATTATTCTGTAATCCAAATGCATTGTTCCCACAATTGCCATTTTTCTATGTAATTTGCTCCTAACCTTTTCTAAAGATCCCACTTCCAGTTCTTTTATCTCTGTTACAATATTCATAGTTTCAGATATAGTTGGTTAAGACTTTGATTTTCCTTTTCTAGTAATTTGTTTTTGGCAGACACCAGAATTAAACCTAACAAGGTCTTGCTAATCTAGACAATTCAGATCCTGTATCCTAGCTAAAAAAAAAAAAAAAAAAAAAAAAAACATCTCCTGAGTTACGTTCATTTCCTAGCCCAATGTTTTTGACAGAGTACGCTGAAGAAAAGTTTTAAAGTCTGCTAACTCACCACACTCCAAAAACATTTGTTCCCAAGTAGCTCTTTCTTTCCCATCACAATTCCAACATCTGGCATCTACCTGAGAAAAAAATCTTTCAAGTCTGCTTAGGGTTAAAAATACCTATGCAAACACTTTCAAGCAAAAATCCTAAATCTTCTAGACCTTGTTGCATATGTGGGAGCCATACATATATCCCCCACTGTTTCCTTTCTGAATTGCTTATCCAGTCTCTCATCCCGAACTTTTCTAACCATCTCAGACTGGTTCCTACAGTTATAGTGCAATATTTTATATGGCCTACTAATTATTCCTTTTTTAACAGCAGCTTCTGTTCTAGATTCAACAAAAACTGTATCAGAGCATATCTTTCACCCAGGATTCCCCCATCTCTTTCTCTTAGCTTATTCTCTAGTATCAATCTCTAATAGGGAAGACAGTCTCTAGCCTGCAGTCCAAATGTCTTCTTGGCTGCTTCGCATTCTATTACCTTTCCCTTTCTAGTTATTTGCTCCCATTACCTTGTTTTTTTTTATTCTCCAAAGTGTCATCAACAAATGGATTGGTGGTTGCATTTTCTGACTTACTAAAGTTCGTGGTGATATTGTAAAGTACTAAATGACAGCCAGCAGTAAGTTTTATGATGTCCAAGAACTGAAACTTATGCAAATACAAATGCTCAGCACTCAAATGTCATGAAAATAAATCCAGGCAAAGTGGAGAACTGGATACTTTTGCATGGAAGAATAGCTATGATATTTACAAGACTAGTGATGAGAGGAATTTATTCTCTTCTGGTCCTGAAGCCCAACTAATTGGAAGTAACTCTCTGCAAACACCCTCTCCTGGCAAGTATCAACCTCTGTATTTTGCCACATCCGACATTATGCTCTAAAAGCAATCCATTATGTAGTTGGAGAATCTAGTTTAATTGGCAGGTTAATTCTACATAATCTTGCTTATCTCAGCAATGTAAATGGCATAACTCATTGTTGATTTGCATCAATTAATACAGCACAAAATCTGTTCAATTACACGTGTCATTAATGTTCTGTCTCTGCCATGTCTATCTAACAAATTTAGGAAGAGAACTATGTTCGGCCCTTCTTGGTGCTTTGAAACATAACTCAAGACCACAGATTAAGATCTTAAGACCTTTTCACCAGCAACTATCAGTATAACAAAACTTTATTTCAGATAGAAAGGTGCCACGAAACAGACCTCTGAACTGTCCCTACTTTGGAGGTATGTTTCTGTTTTCAGGCCTGATTTACCACTGCTCAGGATGTCCCTATTTTTGGATGTTTGTCCCTGTTTTCAAACTTCATTTACCCCTTCATACAATTTTTCTGAATCACCCTCATCACTTGTGATTTTTGAAGCTGTCTAGTACAAAGAAAAACCACACTGCATGACCAACCCATTAGTGATGACAATAACTTAAGGAAGGAGGACACATCTTACATGTACTTTTTATGAAGCAAAAATAAATGACCTTGTATGGTAGAATTTTGTAATGCAGTTCATTAAAGTCTACAGATTTTGTACTGCCTGTTAGTAATAAATGACATTGTGTGTTAGAAATTTGCAATACAGTTTATTACACATTCTACACTGTCTCAGATAGTGTGCTTATATTTTTCTATCACTTTTGTCATTCTGTTTTTTTTTTTTAATTAACACGTGTTTCTGAGTAGTATCCTGCATTCCTGCTGGAAGCAAAAAGAGTTGTTTGCTATTTGGTAATCAGATTTTATGCTAATAAGATGCCCAGATATTTAGCTGCATGTTCCTACTTTATAAGGGCCTTTGTTCCTATTTTCAATGTCTGCAGGTTTAGAGGTATGCACAGCACATAAATATTTAGCTCTGGAGCTGAAACCTGGGCTTGCTGTTCATTTGGGGTCTTCTCATTCATGGTCCTTTCCATGCTTTGCTAGGGCTCAGGGCAGGCTACACAGGTGTCACTGAACAGGACCTGCCCAGTCAATCAGTAGATATAGGGCAAAGAAAGAGACTTGTTTTCTCAAAAGGAATTACCATACAGAAATGTTATATAATGAAGTTGATGGTATGCACATTAAATGATGCACATAAAAGCAGCTTCTTGAATACATTAACTATGTTACAGGTTTATTGTACATACTCTATTACACGTGTTATGTATACACTCTGTTACTGATTCTTTATATAGACTTTATTGTACATTCTTTGAATATACTCTGATACAGATGTTTTATATTTACTCTTGTTATGGGTTCTTTGTAAACATTTGAGTGCAGGTGCAATGTATATTTCCAGTTACAGTTTCTCTACATGTACTTTGAAACTGCCTTTATTTGTTACATCAGAAAGGATTTTTATTTTTCCTTGAGGGACTGCAGTGTCATATTCATTCATTTTGCCTACTCTGTGCATTAAGCAGTCCTTTTCGATTTCCAAATATACCCCATTTTCAAGTCATAATATAGGGGTCAGGAAAGGGTGCACATTATCTGCCTACAGCTTCAGCTTCTCAGAATAAAACCTTAAACACTATACTCTACTTGCAGTGTGACATCATTCCAAATAAATATTAGTCAGCAACATTTTTTTAATTTAATTAGATATATAAAAATGTAAAATCCAATGAAATATAAAGCAGTGAAACAACCACGCAGTCCATAAATCATAAAACTGTTTAATAGTGGTAAGCACTTTCACTGGTAGCTTCCTCAGACCAATAACAAACATTTAAATTAAACCAAAGTATGCTTAAATGATTATTATGATAAGGTCGAATGCATTGACATCAAACGTGCATTCAACCGAAAAATAACATCTAAACATAAAACATCAAGAGAGTGGAATGTCGAAAATAGTTTGCATGATAAAGTGCATTCCATAATGTTGACATTCCCCACTTTCAGTCACGGCAGTTAGCTCGCCTCTACTATTTTGCAGGGGGACTCTGCCCCCCTGCACCACCCATGGGGGGATCTGCCCCCACACCTCCCTACTTAAATATACCAACTCCGAGATCACACTACAGTGACGAAATGGACTACTTCCCTGTTCTTCACTGAAGCGCAACCTCCCTCCACAGTCTCTGTATGTCACTTTTCTAACTAACCTCTTAACTCTCGACTAACCTTGTTCGACCGCTTGTCATTCAATTTCTTGCCCCTTAGGAACTGTGAGTTTGCACATCAGCCGTTCGACATCCTGCAATTCGGGTAAGTGATATCAAGCCTGCTTAAATACATTTCAACATCCAATCAATTTCAAGCAAATTTAAAAAGCATAGAGTAACCAAATTTAAAGTCATATACCATAGGTATTCATAAAAAAGCATGGAGGCATTTATATATAGTGCATTTGCATAAAACAAAAATAAACAGTAAATAAAAATGAACAGCAAACACAAACATTTGAATTTAAATATATATACACGAGCATGCCTTGAGTGTCTCTTCCAACAATAAATACTAAATTCATTACATTCCTGATAACACCTTACAGCACAGCTTAATGCTATCATAAATATGTGACTTTGAATCTGTACATCAGGAAATTTCCATTTTAAAACTATATACGAAATCTACCACTAATGTCATATGACCATGATAATATCTACTTTATAAAGAGTCTTCTAGATTTCAGTGCTGGCTTTAATGACATCCTACCCGTGTCTGCTCTAAGTGTCAATATCCACTTAACCTCCTTACTCTCTGTAAAATTTTTAATATCTCCTTCCCGTAGACTGGGTATGACAATATCTATCACCATGAACTTAAAGGTATGTTCATCCCCCTTGGATATAATATGTTTAGATAGAGCATTGTTATTGGATCATATTCTAATATTGTAGATGTTTTCTCTGATCCTATCTCTAAGTGCTCTGTCCGTTTTCCCTACATAGAATGACTGACACAGAAGACACCTAGCCAAGTACACTACATGCTGTGTTTAACAATTTGCAGAGATGGTAAATTCAGATCTCTGGCCAGTATCTGGATGTATAAAGATCCCACTATTATCTAAATATTCACAGAAATTACAATGGCTATACAGATGCGTACATGGATTCTCATGCATAAGACAATCAGTTCTATCTCTGGGATAGCACAATAACCTCTTCAGGCTTAATTTATTTTTAAATCTAAATTTGGGGTCATCTCCTACAATCTCCCTTACTATGAGATCTACTGTCAAGACTCCCCCAATTTTTCTCTATAACTTCCATTATAGAATCACTACCATTCATATAGTGCATGGGTATTTTCATACAACTTTGTTCATGGTAATTAATAGCAGGATCATCAATATTTACCCTATTCGAATAACAGGGGCTGGCTCTTCCTTTCCTAAGGTCATCTAGGTCTTGAAACCCTTTTTCAGTCTCAACAGAACTATACCCTTTTTCTATAAGTTTTTTATCTAATGAGGGATGAGTACAGCAGGACTATAATTTCCTTGGATCTGAATGCCATCCTTTACTTATAAGTTGTGCCACATAGAAGGACTTCTTCACTACTGTGGACACATGGCGGTCAAATTCTGTATACCCAGACCTCTCACCTCTGAGTCTACTGTTAGGGATGTGCTATTGATGTTGTAATTTGCAGGGGTATTTGACTTCCCAAATGGTATGGCAATGGATTTTTTCACATTTAGTTTTATACCACGGTTCTGGCACCAATCATTTGTTTCATTTAGACCCCCCAGAAAGATATCTACATCACTGGATGATTCAATGATAGCCCCAGCTTGCAGTCATAGGCAAATTTTGTCATCCTGAGGCCTTCCACATTAGCCTTGACTTCAGAAAAGAATGTTCTGAATGAACAGGAGTGGTCCCAGCACTTCATCCTGTGGCATGCCACTAGTAACTGAAGTCTTGCTGGATCTGGATTTACCCACTTTAGCCACATGTGTCTTGTCCATCAGCCAACTGGCCTATCCATCTGATGATGTAGGGTTTTATGCCCATTTTTGTGAGTTTATTTATAATACCTAAATGAAGAATTGTGGCAAATGCCTTGGCCAGGTCAAGGAAGGTGGTATACACTGTTTTATCCTCATCCATGGCCTTACTGAGTTTCTCAAAGAAATCCACCAGATTCAGTAAGCATGATTTGTCCTTGACAAAGCTGATTGGCTTAGGTCCAGGTTTTGGAGGTTTGCTATGTCATTATTTATCAGGTCCATGATTATTCTTTCCATGGCCTTACATATAAGACTGTTCAAACCTATGGGTCTGTAATTTAGTGCATCAGTAGATGGTCCCCTTTATGCAGAAGGATGACTGTTGCTATCCTCCACTCTGTTGGGAGAAAGCCAGTCTGGAAGCTGTGATTAAATAGAGATCCTAATGAGCCTGATAAGTCCTGATTTAAGCTGTTTAAGAGGCAACCTGGTAATCATCAGGCCCAGTTGAAGTCCTGTTTTTAGCTTTAGAGAGCACAGTGGCAACCTGTTCTTTGGTGATAATTGGTGGTGAAGTGGTGGAGAATATTTCTTGAGGGAGAACTAGAGGTGATGAGGAGGTGAAATTTGGGCTCAGTTTGTCAGTCAGCAGATTTGCTATATCTTCTGGATTAGTATAGGTGATGCCATCTACAACTAATTCCTCACATTGTTGAGTGTTGCCCTTAAGTTTGCAGACATAACTGAAAAATGCCTTATGGCTATCTTTAGCTTTTGAGGCCATTTTTACCTCAAAGTCTGGTTTCAGAGACTGGACTAGTTCCCTGATTCATTTGTTTAGACTAATAAGGGACTTTTTGCTCTGTTACACACATTTCTCCTACTTCTCAACAGGATTATCTTTCTTTGGTTGTACAACCTATTAATAGCAGGGTTCACCAGGGTGGGATGTTTTTGCGGTTGACATGGATTTATTTTGGTCTAGTACTGCTGTTTCTATGCACTTGTTTACTTGAGTGTACAGGGCTTTTGTGGGCTCCTCTGCATAAGTTTCTAGATTTGGGGGAGGTTGGAAACTAGCTATGTTGTCCCTTAATAGGGGGTAATTTATTTATCTTACAGAAGTTCTTAAAGTTGTGGGGGTTATGTGGCGGGAACTAGTTTCACCTTTATTTCAAGGGAGACCATTTTGTGATCTGATCTTAACAGTGAGAACATCACACTGGGGGTGGGGGTAGCACTCTTCCATATTTGTGAGTACCAGATATACAATATGAGCAAGAATATGGTAATGGATTTTCCCATGGTTAGTTGGACATGGAGTAGCTCAAGCATGTCATATTGTTTGACCAACCTTGAGGTGTTGCTTATCCTTTATGTAGATAGATACACCTCCGCCTTTTGCTCATTCATGTTTAGTTGGTTTTTAGAATGTATTAAATGCTTTATAGCCATTCACTGCCACAGAGCTTTCTGTGGCCCTGAACTATGTTTCAGTAACTGCACAAAGCTTCCAAGGAGTGCATTTTCTTTTTTAGGCTCATAGCATTGAGCAGTAATGCCTTTAGCTTATTCTGAGTAGCTTTTGCTATGTTGGAAGGTTTGTTTGTTTGGCAATGCTTAAAAAAGGCGCTATAGAGGTGGATAATGTTTTGGCCAATATTTGAAAGCCTTGAGATGACAGGTGAAGACCATCCCTGGTACTGCAGCGTGGCCTGTCAATCATGTCCTCCCAGGCTAAGTATTGGACAAATTTGGAATGATACCAGTAGCTAAGCCAAATGGTAAAGTCAATCATTTTCTGCTTGCGTTGTAGCATCATCTTTGGTTCATACATTCATGGGTTCATAGGTGTTTACTAGGCTAATGACCACAAGGGCCTTTTTAAGCCTATCCATGCATCCCAAATATCTGACAAGTTCTGGTGTAAGCAGTTGTTTGTCTGTCAGCCCTTCCTGGAGAACATTTGTGTCAGTGTGGGATTCAATGACAGTTCCTAATTTGCAGTAATTTGCAATCATCTGCAAATTTAGTCAAGAAAAGACCATTGACATTGGCCTTGACTTCAGACAAGAAAATGCCAAAAAGGAGCGGTCCAAGAACCAGTCCTTGAGGGACTTCACTTATGACTGGCCTCTTTGTAGAGGTGCACTCCCCAATTCTAATTTCCTGGGTCCTGTCTGTGAGCTAGTTGGCTATCCACTGGGTGACATACGGGTTTGTACCTAACTTCTTGAGTTTGTCAACAATGCCTGAGTGGGGCATCGTGTTAAATGCCTTTGCCAGGTCAAGGTAGGCAATGTCAACCATTTTACCCTCATCCATTGCTTTGGTGACCTTCTCAAAGAAGTCCACCAGTATGAGTAGGCATCACCTGCCCTTGATGAAACCAAACTGGGTTGGGTCCAATGTCTGCAGGTGTACTGTATCATTATTGATCATTTCCATGATAATTCTTCTCATGGCTTTGCATATAAGACTAGTGGGACTTATGGGTCTGTAGTTTCCAGGGTTTGTAGATGGCCCACCTTTGTGCAGAGGGATGTCTGTTGCTGTTCTCCATTCCTGAGGCATGAGGCCTGTTTGGAGGTTACGGTTAAATAGAAATTCCAGAGGGCTTGATAAGTCATGTTTCATACTATTTAGAAGGCATCCTGGGATTTGTTTGGACTCATTGATGTAGTGTTCTTGGTGTTAGAGAGAGAGTTAAGGACCTGTTCCTAAGTGATATCAGGGGAGTTATATTTGATGGTATTATCTGAGGGAAGACTGAGGGGGAGAGAGGGGTAAAGTCAGAGCTGAATTTATCAGCTAGAAGGTTTGCTATATCTTCTGGCTCAATATAGGTGGTTGCATTTACAGTGAGCTCTGCACACAATTGTGCATTGCCTTAGAGGTTGCAGACATAGCTAAAGAATGTCTTGTGGTGTCCTTGGCCTGGGAGGCTAAATTTACCTCAAATTTGCTTTGGTAGAACTTTATTTGTCCTCTGAGTTGTTTGCTTAGTTTGATGAGAGTGTTTTTATCCTGTTGGGTGCTACACCTCCTAATTTTTGCCATGATCTATCCCAGCAGAGTGCTGCCCCCCTGACATTTCAGATGCTCAGTTAAGAGCCGCCCTCTCCAAACCAAAAAACACAGCATCAATGGGACCAGACGTTGTCCCGGGCTGCGTCCTACATGAACTCCAAGAAGAACTAAACCCAAACATAAAACTACTGTCCAATCTCAGCCTTAAAACAGGATATGTACCCAAAGAGTGGCATACAGCAACAGTGGTCCCTCTCCACAAAGGTGGTGCTTCAACGGATCCTGGAAACTATCGCTCCATAAGTCTGACTAGCTTGGTCTGCAAAGCTATGGAAAGGATCATCATGGACCTCATAAATAAAGATATTGGGGACCTACAGACACTGGATCCTACCCAGTTCGGCTTTGTTAAGGGCAGATCTTGCCTCTTAAACCTGGTCGATTTCTTTGAAACAGTCACCAAGGCCATTGACGAGGGGAAGGTGGTCCACACAGCCTACCTGGACCTCGCAAAAGCCTTCGATACAATACCCCACTCGGGTATTATAGATAAGCTCACCAGCTTAAATATAAACCCCTATGTCACTAGATGGGTTTCAAACTGGCTCAAGGACAGAACCCACATGGTTGGAATTGCTGGAGCCATGTCAGACTCCAAACCAGTTACAAGTGGTGTCCCACAAGGCTCAGTCCTGGGACCTCTCTTGTTTGGTATATATTTCTCGGAGGTACAGGCCAACATGGAAGGACTGTGGCTGACCAAGTTCGCAGATGACTGCAAACTGGGTGCCATAATCAACTCTCCAGCCGACACAAGCATCCTACAAAAGGGCCTCATAGAAACAGACAACTGGTGCCAGAGCCATGGCCTCAAGCTAAATGCCAAAAAGTGTATAGTCATCCCCTTCGGCAAAAACAAAGTGCCCACAAATTACCACATAGATGGTAATCCATTAAGTACGGAAGAAGCAATTAGGGACCTGGGGACCCATGTTGATAGCAATCTCTCATTCAACAACCACATGGCCAAAGTGGTTAGAAAAACATTTTATATAGCCCACCTAATCATGAAGGGATTCACATCTAGATCAGGGGAGGTTATCGTGCCTCTTTACTCATCCCTCATCAGGCCCATAATTGAGTACAATGCCCCTTTTGGGATATACCTTACCAGACACCTGCAGCAGCTGGAAAGACCCCAAAAGTACCTCAACAAGAGGATCAAAGGGCTCAAACAGATGCCATATGCTGCCCGGTTAAAGAAACTCCAGCTCTACTCAGTGGCATACCACCTGCTCAGAGGTGATCTGTGCCTGAAGTATGAAGCCATGTCCAACCCGGAATTAATAGACATGCTGCACCTCAGAAAATCCAAATCCCATCGAGCTACGCGCTTGAGAGACTTGAACCTCAGCACTGAAATAAATAGGACATGCTGGAGGGACAGATTCATAACCCAGAGGCTCCCTTCACTCTGGAATAAAACCCCAGTCCAGGTTAGGCAGAGTCCCTCATTGACTCTCTTCAAGAGGAATCTTGATGAGTGGATGGGAGATCGTAGATTTACTCCGGGTATCACTTCTGTGTCACTGTTAGACAGAGGCACAGTATACTAACCTCGAAAAAGGGCATAACAAAATTCATTTAAAATGGGTGGCGAAAGCCAAACACACTCTGGCTAGGCTTGTAAATGCCCTAGGGCAGATAGCCTAGTATGAACCTATGATTTTCTTCCTTCTGTTCTACAACCTATTGATTGGTTCCCTATTAAGTAAGCAAATGCTTAATATAGCGAACGCTGTTTAATCGACAGCTAAATGTCGAATACGGCAAAATCCCAAAGACACAGAACAGCGATTTTTTCCCAGGGAAAAAGTCACTGGGCCATTTTCTGGACTTTGCTGTTTCCTCCACACATCAGGGGGTGTGGGGATGAAGCCCCCCACTTTATTTTGTGTTTGTTTTTTTTTTTTTTTTTTTTTGTGGACCAGAAGATTTTTTTCCCTGAGAAAAAAATCATTGTTCCATTTGTCCAGAATTTTGTGTTTTCGTTTTCTTCGGTCGATTATACAGCGTTCACTATTTTAAGCATTCGCTGTTATAATATAGACCCTATTGATTTTGTGATTCTACCAGGGTGGCTTGTTTTTTGAGTTAGTTCTGTACTTCTTTCTAGTGGGTACAGCTGCCTCTGTGCAGCTATTAACATGTTTGTATAGGGTTTCTGTGAACAGTTCTGCATAGGCAGCAGTGTTCTCTGGAATTATGGGGCCTAGAAATTTTGCCAGGTTATCACTTAATAGCAGGAAGTTAGCCTTAGATTAGTCCTGGAATATTCCATGGTTAGCTGGGGATCCAAGTTTTATTTTTACTTCAGAGGAGACTATTTTGTGGTCTGACCTTAGCAGGGTAGACATTAAACCAGGGGATGTGCAGCAATCTCCCATACTAGTGAGGACCATTTCCCATATTGTTGCTCCCCTGGTTGGTGTATTGACAATCTGGTCCAGGGAGTTTGTGTTTACAAAATTCAGGAGTGTCTGTCCATGTATGTTTGGTGCCATATGGGATTCCGATTTAATAGTTGGCTAATTAAAGTCGCCCATGAATATGTTATTGGGTTGGATGGTGAGTGTTTACAATAACTTTGTATACATGGTATGGGTTTTATGGGTCATAGAGGGGGCCTATAGCTTGCAAGGAAGTGGTATTGAATTTTTGCCTATGGTGATTTGAACATGGAGTAGCTCAGGTGCATTCTCCTGTTTGGACAGCCTTGAGGTATATTTATTTTTAATGTAAATTGAGACATCTCCACCTTTAGTCCCAGTCTGTGTAGTAGCTGGTCTAAATGTGTGGAAGGCATTATAACCTTACACTGTCGGTGTGTTCTCCATGGCTTTAAACCATGTCTCAGTGACCGCACAGACATCAGCATTCTCTAGGGTGAAGAGAACTTCTAGGGAGTGGAGTTTTTTTGTTTAGCATTGACCAGTAATACCTTTAGATTTTCTTGGTTTTGATTTGCTTTGTCATGAAGTACTTTTAGTTTGGCATTGCCTAAAAAGGTCACTATGGGGGAAGACACTATAGTAGAATACTACTCAGTGCTAGGCTCATACCTACCTATTTGTACTTAGGGGTAAGTGACCTGAGTGCTTGCATGATCTGGCAAATCCTTGTCCTGGACAGGCAACTAACTGTAACCTTACCCTTATCCAGCCTGGTAAGATGAGCATCAGTGTGTCTCACAATGGAGTCTCCTAGTATGTTCAGAATATTGGGTTGTGCAGTGATTCACCTTATGGGCTTGGAAGTTAAGGCACAATGAGATGTGGCTTTATGTGTTGCGATAGGAATTGTCTTGTTTTTGTGCATGCAGAGTTTCTGAAGACTGTGCCTGAGAGGCCCTTGAGTTTTAGGTAAGTTACATGTGATCATCTCTGCATAAGTGGGTATATGCTTCTCTTTTATGGTAGCAGATAACTTTGAGAAAATAAATAAATAAATTACACTTTTTAGATCACAAACTGACCCTCTTGCCCTCCACCCCACCAGCCTTCAGAAGCATCTGTCACCAGAGCCAGATCATGGTCAAATGGGGTCCTAGGCAGTGTAATGGACCCCCCCCCCAGCATACCAATATCCCATTACTTGGCTGTTTCTAACCCAGTTACCATAAAACTGTGTTCAAATCTGTCAATGTGCTTACTATTTTGTCTTTACTTTTACAGTGAGCACAAAGATTTAGATTTAATTTAAAACAGTTATTTCAAATTTTACAGCAAAAACACTGACAGACATTTCCAAAACAATACAAGAAAAATCTAACTGGAATGTTTATCATGAGCAGCTGTAATACTCTTTTCCCTAAAACTCAGATTCATGAAAGCACATCTGGCAACCCATTAAACCAAAAGGAGTTTTCCAGGATTCACAATCAAACACCATATAGTGAATTACTAATTAGTGGCTACGTGAAAGGTGCAGGGATTCAAAAGCAGCCTGTTAACATATCTGCTAATAGTTTGGGGCAGCCCACTGGATGCAAGTGTCTCTTTTCAGGGACAGACTTGAAGCACTGTCTGGTTAAGTGGCTTTGTCAGAACTACATGGTAAACAAATGAAGGCTAAAGGAATCAAACCCTGCACTGCAGGAAGCAATTCATTATCAGCTCATAGCCTTACTCATCTACACTAAGTTCCAGATGAAGTATTGCACTCTAGCACAGTCTATTTCACATCCACATGCCTGCAAAAAAACAAGCTAAATTAAAAAGTTATTCAAAGCTAAAAATTAAGCCTACAGACTTCATGCTTTGCAGTTAATTCACATCTGCATAATAAACATCCCGTCAACAAAAAAAAGAAAATAAGGATCATAACCAAATCACTTATTTATCCTTTGTTGACTGGATTAGTCCCACTAGGCTAGTACTCTGTTTTCAGGAGAGACCTGAGATGGTATTTATACTACTAGGAGAAATTTGGCCATGACATTGGGGAATTTCTCCTACTCTTTTTGCTAGGTGCTATGGGATCTTTTCCTTCCATCACCAACTCAAGGAGACGGGGCCTTGGTTTAACATCTCATCTAAATGGTGGTACTCTTATTATTTATGTTGCAAATGAGGTTTAGGTCCCTAAATTGGGTAATTCTGATGTTATTTGTGTTATAGATGTGTATCAGGTCTTTCAGAATAGTATTAGAGAATGCTATGTAGGCCAGGCATGACTGCTTCTCAGCAGTCTGCAGGAGACCAAGTACAGGGATAGAGCTTTGAGGTCATGTTGTTTACACCCTATATTCTTTGTGTGAGAGACTTCTGTGGATGTTCCAGTTGTTGTACATACCTGGTCAGGTACATACCAATAGGGAGAGATGTAGAAAATTGGTCTGATGAGGGCTGAGCACAGCAAATCAATGGCATTCTTGGACCTAGATGTCATATCCTTGCTTATAAATCATCCAACATAGAATGGTTTCCTTACTACAGTAGTTACAGTGATGGTCAAAACCAGGTTCCTATCTACATTTATTCCCAAATCTCTGACTACTAGGTTTAATCTTAGGAGGTGTATTATCAATGTGGTAGTTTCCAGTGGTAGTTATCTTCCCAAAAGATGCTGTTATGCATTTATTGGCATTGAGCTTTTGCTCGTGTCTCTGGCACTTGTTATTAGTCTGTGTCAGGCTTTCTTGGAGGGTATTTATATCTTTGGGATATTCTCTGATTTTGTTTAATCTACAGTCGACTGCAGTCATAGTCAGCCATGGTCTTTGACACTGGCCCTGACTTGAGAGAAGTAGATTCCGAAAATGTGCAGCCCCACCACCAAGCCTTGAGAAACTCCGCTAATAACTGTCATCTTTGTGGAAGCGGACTCCCTCATCTGAACTTCTAGGGTCCTATTTGTAAGCCAGCTAGCTGTTCAGTGGGTGACATGGGGGTTTATACCTAATTTTGTGCATTTGTTTACAATGCCCAAATAAGGTATTTTGTCAAAAGCTTTGACCAGGTCAAGCAGGCAGTATGCACCATCTTGCTCTCATCTATTACTTTGGCGACCTTCTTGAAGAAGTCCACCAGGTTGAGTAGGCATGACCTGCCTTGATGAAACCAAAGTGGGTTGTATCCAGTCTATGAAGGTTTTTCAATTTCATTGTTTATCATTTCCATGATAACTTTGCCTTGCCTTTTCATCTGAAATTAGTAAAATGGCTGTGTCTGCAGTTACCCAGGTCTTTAAATGTCCCACTCTTGTGCAGAGGGTGGCAGTTGCAGTCCTCCATTCTCTTGGCATGAAGTCTATCTGTAGGAGAGAACTGAACAGTGATTGCAGTGGTCCTGCTAGGAAATGTTTTAGGCTATTAAGGAGACATCCTGGGATATTATTGGGAGCAATCAAAGCAGTGTTTTTGGACTTGGAGAGAGTAATGAGGGCAAATTCTCTTTTGATTGTTTGGGGAACTATGGATAAAGGTGTATTTGTGGGGCTAAATTAGTCAACCAGTAGATTTGCTATATCTTCCAGCTCAGTATAGGTAGCTCTTTTTGCAGTTAGTATAGCACATTATTGTGTATTGCCTTTAATGTTGCAGGGATAGATGAATGTCTTGTGATTGTTCTTGGCCTGGGAGGCTATTTTTATCTAAAAATTGGCTTTTTCAGACTTGATTAGCCCCTGAGTTGTTTGTTTCAATTCATAAGGGAGTTTTTACCTTGCTGGGCATTGCATTTTCCAATTTCTCCCATTTTCTTCCTTTTGTTCTACAACTATTAATGTTGGCATTCTGCCGGGGTGGTTTGTTTTTGAGTTTATCCTGTGCTTATTCTGGGTATTTTCAGTTGTGTCTATGCAGCCATTAACATGATTGTATAGGATTTTCTCAGGGCTTGGTGGACTTGAAATTTTGCCTGATATCACTTAATAATAAGAAGTTTGCCTTAGAAAAATTCCTGAAAAATCCTGGGTTAATTGGGATCTCATGTTTTATTTTTATTTCAAAGGAGACAGTTGTATGGTCTGACCTGACCAGTGAGAATATTATATTGCTTTATGGAGGTGGGGGTGGGGGGGTGCAACATTCTCCCATGTTTGTGAAGACTAGGGTTGCCATCTTTCACTGTGGCTAAAACCAGGTGTAGGCCACACCCCTTGCTAACCCTGTCCTTGTCCCACCCACTTTCCACCCATTTTTGTGACACCATTGTCACATCATCTGAGAGGGAACACCCTTTTTTCCATTCCTGATGCCTTTTTTTCTGTGGATTTACTATGCTTTTCATAAAAAAGACATCTCCACCTTTTTGTGTAGTAGATGTAGTAGATGGACTAAAGGTGTAGAATGTACTGCTCTCCATGGCTTTAAACAATGTCTACATTCTCCAGGGTAAGGAGAGCAGAGCTTGCAAGGAGTGAAGCTTCTTGTTTAGACTCCTGGCATAGAGCAGTAGCACCTCTAGGTTTTCATTTTCTTGCACTGGTTTTGCTATTATATTATATGATATATATCTATATATATCTATATATATATATATATATATATATATATATATATATATGTGTGTGTGTGTGTGTGTGTGTATCTATTATGTCGCACTGAATATCCATCAGATCAGACCTTAATGTATCAAACCCAAAGTGATACAAAGGAAACATAAACCCCAGACTCCTGCACTTTTACGTAAACAAACCCTACATTGCACAACAATGTGGAACAGAAAAATATCTTATCAAACTATACCATGATCTCCCAGACTACATAAAGCAATGTACTGCAATCTCGGTATATAAAATTATACATAAAATACAAAAACACAATGGAAATTCAAGAAGGTACCTCAATGTCTATACGTCTGTGTACACATCATAGTAATGTTTTGGTATTCATCAAGGGCCCTAACATGGCACTGCATTGTGCTCTTACACAAAGGCATGCAGCATGGTGCTCTAGCTCAAAGACATGCAATACCATGTAGGGCTGGCTCCATAGAAGTGCAGAATGCTAATGAAGTAGTCTGGAACAGATGCATATGCCAATTAGCCGTGTGCCCCCCCTGGAAACTCACTCCAGGAAGGCATCTACTTTCTGTATAGATCAGCATGGCTTTCCCAAACAGATAATGGTAACAGCTGTATTCAACTACCTACCATGACCATGGTATAAGGAATGGAGGTAGGGAAAGTCACTAAACTCCAGGAATAACTCGACACTGAAGTGCAATAACAGCATTGACATCAGTATGGCGACTGGGGGTGAGGGGAAATACTAAACATCAGGGACTGCACTACTTGAAGTGCCATAATGGCATCAACTTCAGGACAGGGATGAGGTTAGGAGGACACATTAGCCACCAGGGCATACTAGACTAGTGCCATAATGACAGATCAGCTTCTACTGGGATCAGGGGTGAGGAAAATCACAAGAAACCAGGGCTAACTCAAGAGTAAAGTGCCATAATGTCTGGACATGTGTCTATGTCAATCCATCGAAATGGCTGACGATCGAACACCAGATGTTCGAACTGTGAAGCCATGGAACACCAAATTCTTTCCCAGGGAAAGAATTTGGTGGTACGTTTCTGTGGCTTTGCAATTATCAGGACTGTGGTAGGAAGTTACGAGTCGGGTTCAGGTAAGTGTGCGATTGTGTAGATGTTAGGACGCGGGTTAGGTGAGTTAGGGTTAGGGCATGGGTGAGGTGGGTGTGTGATAGTGACAGACTTTAGGGTTAGGGTGAGATAGGTGAGTTAGAGTTAGGGCGTGAGTCAGGTGAGTGTGCGATAGTGACGGACCTTAGGGTTAGGGTTTGGGTTAAGGTAAGTGGACAGATAGTAATGTATGTACAGTTTAGTGTAGGGTTAGATGTAGGATTTTAAGTGCTTGTTTGTGGATTGCTGTTTTTTTGGTGTGCTTGTGTTGTGTGTGTGTTTCTTGGAACAGTGATTTTTTTCCCTGGGAAAAAATCACTGTTCTAAGACTTCAGTGTTTTTGTACTTCTTGGTTAGAAGTTCGAACATATGGTGTTCGAACTTCAGCCATTTCGGTGAACTGATATAGACCCTATGGGCATCAGTACTGGGATCAAGGGTGGGGGTGATCATCAAACAGCAGGAATAATTTAAAAATACAGTGCGTAATGGCACCAACATCAGGAGAGGGATCAGGGGTTGGGGAAACACTAGACACCAGGGATTTCTACCTTTAAGTGCCATAACAGCACATACAGTAGTACAAGGATCAGGGGGTGGGGGGAACACTATACACCAGGGGTCTACAAATGTGGCATAACAGTGCAAAAACTATTATGGTGAACAGGGAGGGGGATACACTATCAACCAGGGCAACTATAAGTGCACCATAACAGCACTTAAAGTATTATTGATCAGGGAGATGGTGGAACCAGGAGAGGGTAGACAAGTCAGGGGGACAAGTAATGGGACTGTGGTGTGTGTGTGTGTGTGTGTGTGTGTGTGTGTGTGTGTGTGTGTGTGTGTGTGTGTGTGTGTGTGTGTGTGTGTGTGTGTGTGTGTGTGTGTGTGTGCATCAGTGTGTGCATTGTGTTTTTATGTATATGGAAGAGTGACTGTGGGGGAGAATGCCAATGCCTACATGAGCAGCAGTTTACTATGGTACAGTAAACTCTCAGTTAACTGGAACACAAGCAACCAGCTCTCTCTAGCATCTGGCAAAAAATATTGATGAAATATAGTACAATTTTCATGTTTTGCACTTTCTGTTTTCCCCCTGCAGAAACAAACCTTACATTTTTAGAGTTTCAGAGTTTTAAAAAAGAAGATAGGAATAAATCCCCTCTCTTCTCAAACTGAGAACAAGTCAAACCAAACAAATAGTATAGGGTACAGTCAGGGCTATTTTTAATAGTAACTCTCAAGCAACCAGAAACTACAGTTATCTGTCATCTACCAATCCCCATGTGTGCCAGCTAACTGAGAGTTTACTGTAATTCAGAGACATGCAAAGTAACTAATAAGGAGGTCTTTCCTCACTAAAGCTAACATGTCTCTGAATCACAAAATACCATGTAGTGGGAGTAGGCCCTTTTTAATATGATCTGTACGGCTCATGTTTGGCCCTTTAATAAATTTCTGGGAATGTTTTCTTCATGGTGAAAGCCAGATAATAATAACTCCAGGATTGCATAAAAGTGGGGAAATGAGAAAAATTCTATTCCCCACAATGCCACCATCTCCCTTTGTAAGAAGACATATACCAATGAAATAATGATCCAATGAAGCAAGACTTCATATCACTACTTCCAAGAAACATACAATCAACAAAAGAAATGGAATAGATAGACAGACAGACAGACAGATAGATAGACATCTTTGGAGTACTTTAATTGAAGCCAACCAAAATAAGGGTAAGTGCTTTTGTCTTTCCCTGGGATTCATGAAAGCTCCATGCAAGAAAAAGTCTATTGATGCATGGAGTGGATTGTTCAAGTGCAGCACAGCAGTACTCCTTGTATATTAATGAAGGCATGCTGCTGTATATCCTGCATGGGTACGACCCGTGAACGAGTACAGGGGGCATGTCCAAACAGTGCTCGCAAGGCAAACACACCCCCTGCACTCAGGAAGTGCCATATGGCACTTTGAAAACAAAAACAATGTCCGCAGACACTGTTAGCATACCTTCCAACTGAACAGATATTTGCAGAAAGTCCATATTTGTGCCTCATATGTTAGGTGTGTTCCTCCTACTGTCCTGGCAAAGAGCTGAGAATCAAAATCATTAAATAATAACAAACATCTGAGTCTATGACTCTACATCCTTCAAATAAGTCATGCTAATGCAAAACCTATTATTTTATCAAATTTCTAAGTTTGTAAGTGCAATATTTAAACTCTGTCCTTCTTTGTCCCCCCATCATGTTAAGCATTGCACAGATGTTATGCCCTAAAAGGTTGACAGGTATGACTGTTAGCTATGTGCATATCCCTAAACTAAGACAAATCAAACAACATTTTTTCCCATCCCCACTAAAGTTTAAGAGTAGCTGAGCGGATGAGCATGTCACTCAGCTGTGTTCAGCATAGCTTAAACATCCAAAGGAGCTAAATAAAAATATACAGCCAAAATACCCAAAGTGTGATAGTGTAGTGGTTACAGTTTTTGCTTAGCATGTAGTCATTCATGGTTTGAGCCCCAATACTATCCATTCATTTTTATATGTGAAAGCAGCACTAAAATGTATATTTTTTATAAATAGGTACTAAATATATATTTGTTAACCAGGGTAGTGTAGCAGGTCCAAATGTGAGGTGTCAGTGTAGTACAGATGTGAAACCACCATATAATCGCAAGTGTCACATACAGTATACCCACAAAAGAATATAGTGTAATGAAAGCCCATAAGGGGATGTTATGGAAGATAAACATACATATCATAAGATGTCATTAATAAGGAATCAACCCAACAATCCTGATAGTCCATAAAATGAAAGTTGAACAATGCTAAATTTTGCTCAGCTATGCATAGCTGGTGTAAGCATTTCTTAAATCTAAATGCTTAGCAATAATTAGTGTAGCTAAGCAGATTTGCACACCGGTAAGCAGTGCTTAGCATCTACCCCTTTAAGCAATGCTTATCTTAGCTAAGCGGGTTTGCAAGTCACTTAGCTTAGCTCAGCATATTCAAAATTGGCCAATCACAGAAAAGGGCAGGAATCCAGCCCTATTTAAACCTCAGAGGTATGAATACAACCATAACCAATTGTAGCTGATCACTGCAGGCGCTATGGCTGGTGTTGGTGGGGGGGTGTGTGCTTTCAGACGCAGTGTTGGGGCATTCAAGAGTCCAGGGTCATGGTTGGACTCCTTGTAAAAGACCATGAAGGGAGACTGCTTCAGGACCAGTACCAGGGCTCCCAATACAATGTGGAGGCCTGCGACCATCTCGCAAGTGACCTCACCAATGCTACTGGTATCCCTCAGACTGGTCAGCAGATCTGGCTCCATTACACTGACCTGAAGTGTAGGAAGAGGGATCTCTTGGACCAGTGGATCCAAGATGCACAGGCAAGGATTGTCCTTAAAGTGTGTATCAGTATCAATTAGTGTTCTGCAAAGTCCAGCCTGAGTCTGTAATCAATAGGTATGCATAAATGTTTATGTATCTCCTGTACAGCTACAGATGAGAGGGCTGCAAATATTGACACACGTGCCATCAGGCTGCTAAGGCTACGCTGGCAGGCTGGTGAGTAAAAATCTAGCTTGCAGTATTCAGGATAAATAAATAGAAAGTAGTAGATTGTCCACAACTAGAAGGTAAACTGTGTATTGTGTGCAATGAATAAAGGACTGTTATCAGGTGAATAAAGTTCTCTGTAACATTTAATAAAAATAAAAACCCCAGACTGTTGTGTTTACTTTGTCATCTTGTGGTAGGAATATAAATGTGTACAAGTTTTGCATAGTTATGTGTTTCTGGTAGAAAATAACTGTTTTATGCAGCTATTACTGAAAACGTAACACATATCTGTTGTCTATCAAACCAGGGAGAAAAAAGTCAAGCATGAGTCAGCAGTTTATCAGTAGCTCATTGTGATGAAACAGAGCTGTGGTGTACCTTTTTGCACAAACAGACATGGTTCGAATTCTGGCAGTGGTAGTATGCTGAATCCATATTGTCAAACAAGAATATGTGGATATTTGCATAAACAGTCTGGTAGTATTAACATAAATTACCTCCACAGATCTGTGAGGTAAGGAAATGTTTGTAATAATCGATGTAGAAGTCTTAGCCTAGAGGGTTTCTCTGTGCCTTATAGTCTTAGTCCCTTATCTCTGAAATTATTTCTGCTTAATAGTTGCATACTTGAGCTGTTTGGTTAGCTTTTACATAACTACATCAACTTTACTACAAGCTGAGATAAGTACAAACTTTCAGTGTTATAAGATAACACTGCATTTTATTTTTTCTGTCTTATTGCTTCATTGAATATTGTGTTAAAAATAGTACTGCATTTATCTACTTATTTATTTGTTCACTAAAAATTGTAAGCTCTCTGTCTGCAGTTAGTGGGTTTATTCTTCTCACGTCATTGATATTCGGTGTAGAAGTCTTTGCCTAGTGGGTTTCTCTGTGCCTTAAAGTCTTAGTCCCTTAGCTCTGAAATTATGTCTGCTGAATAGCTGCATACTTGAGCTGTTTGGTTAGCTTTTACATACCTACATCAACTTTATTACAAGCTGAGATAAGTACAAACTTGCAGCGTTATAAGATAGTATTGCATTTTATTTTTTCTGGTTTATTGTGTCATTGAATATTGTGTTAAAATAGTACTGCTTGTATCTGCTTATTTATTTGTTTCACTGAAAATTGTGAGCTCTCTGTCTGCAGTTAGTGGGTTTATTCTTCTCATTTCATTGATATTTGGTGTAGAAGTCTTAGCCTAGAGGATTTCTCTGTGCCTTAAAGTCTTAGTCACTTATCTCTGAAATTATTTTTGCTGAATTCTGCATACTTAAGCTGTTTGGTTAGCTTTTACATACCTAAATCAACTTTATTACAAGCTGAGATAAGTACAAACTTGCAGTGTTATAAGATAGCACTGCATTTTATTTTTTCTGTTTTATTGTTTCATTGAATATTGTGTTAAAAATAGTACTGCATTTATCTGCTTGTTTATTTGTTTCACTGAAAATTGTGAGCTCTCTCTCTGTCTACAGTTAGTGGGTTTATTCTTCTCACTTCATTGATATTTGGTGTAGAAGTCTTAGCCTAGAGGGTTTCTCTGTGCCTTAAAATCTTAGTCCCTTATCCCTGAAATTATTTCTGCTGAATAGCTGCATACTTAAGCTGTTTGGTTAGCTTTTACATACCTACATCAACTTTATTACAAGCTGAGATAAGTACAAACTTGCAGTGTTATAAGATAGTACTGCATTTTATTTTTTCTGTTTTATTGTTTCATTGAATATTGTGTTAAAATAGTACTGCATTTATCTACTTATTTATTTGTTTCACTGAAAATTGTGAGCTCTCTCTCTCTGTCTGCAGTTAGTGGGTTTATTCTTCTCACTTCATTGATATTCGGTGTAGAAGTCTTAGCCTAGAGGGTTTCTCTGTGCCTTAAACTCTTAGTCCCTTATCTCTGAAATCATTTCTGCTGAATAGCTGCATACTTGAGCTGTTTGGTTAGCTTTTACATACCTACATCAACTTTATTACAAGCTGAGATAAGTACAAACGTGCGGTTTTATAAGATAGCATTGCATTTTATTTTTTCTTGTTTTATTGTTTCATTGAATATTGTGTTAAAATAGTACTACATTTATCTACTTACTTATTTGTTTCACTGAAAATTGTGAGCTCTCTGTCTGCAGTTAGTGGGTATATTCTTTTCATTTCATTGATATTTGGTGTAGAATTCTTAGCCTAGAGCATTTCTCTGTGGCTTAAAGTCTTAGTCACTTATCTCTGAAATTATTTCTGCTGAATAGCTGCATAATTGAGCTGTTTGGTTAGCTCTTACATACCTACATCAACTTTATTACAAGCTGAGATAAGTACAAACTTGCAATGTTATAAGATAGTAGTGCATTTTATTTTTTTCTGTTTTATTGTTTCATTGAATATTGTGTTAAAAATAGTACTACATTTATCTGCTTATTTATTTGTTTCACTGAAAATTGTGAGCTCTCTCTCTGTCTACAGTTAGTGGGTTTATTCTGCTCACTTCATTGAAATTTGGTCTAGAAGTCTTAGCCTAGTGGGTTTCTCTGTGCCTTAAAGTCTTAGTCCCTTATCTTTGAAATTATTTCTGCTGAATAGCTGCATACTTGAGCTGTTTGGTTAGCTTTTACATACCTTTATCAACTTTATTACAAGCTGAGATAAGTACAAACCTGCAGTGTTTTAAGACAGTACTGCATTTTATTTTTCATGTTTTATTGTTTCATTGAATATTGTGTTAAAAATAGTACTGCATTTATCTGCTTGTTTATTTGTTTCACTGAAAATTGTGAGCTCTCTCTCTGTCTGCAGTTACTTTTCCCACCCTCCCTCTGTGTTCTTGCTGTGGTATTAATCTCGGTGGCTTTGGAATTGACCGTCCCTCCTGTAAATTTGTGTTTGAACACTCCTTCTGGGCCCATCTCATTTGCTCACTCAACTGAGTACAGTGAGTTCATATTTTGATTTCAGACACTCCTACCATTCCCATCTGTTCAGCTCTATCCTAGTCTAGTCTCATTAGCTCAGTCTGCCTAATACAGAGAGAACATCTGAGTAGGCATACCCACTTAGGCCCTGAACTTGTCTGATTGAAGACTGCTGGAACAGGGCTCAGTTCTGAGTTTTTTACTGGTTAATTGGGTAATTTGTTTACATCAGTTTGCTCATTTTCTATTGTTATAAAAAAATTGCACTTTATCTGCTTTTACTGTATTTGTGTTTCTTCCTACTTTATTACCTTATTTTGCTTTTGCCTATTCTTAAAAGTACTTAATTGTGTTTATTCTGCTGCATTTATTACTGCTTGGTAGTAGCCGGGTTAAATTGTAACTGTTATTCTAAGTAGTTTGGTTAAAGCACTTGGGCTTCAGACCAGTTGTTTTACATTAAGAAGGTTTGTGGTCTGCGCTGTTGTGGCAGGACAGGTAGCTTACATCCTTCTAAGTTGGGAATTGCTGATTGAAGGCTCAGTGTCTGTTATTCTAAAAGCGCAGTAGTTCTGGTTTAAGCACTTGGGCTTCAGGGTAGCTATTTTACATTAAGAAGGTTTGTGGTCTGCACTCTTGTGGGAGGAGAGGCTAGAGTCTGCCCTTCTGAGATGGGAATTTCTGGTTAAAGGCTTATTGTGCCTGCTTATTTGAACTGTTTCTTTCTGAAATTTGTGCACCTTGTGTGCTGTAGCCCAGATGTTAGTAGTTTATTGGCCATTTTGATCTAATTTCTATCTCTTTCATTTCCCTGCTATAAAAACCACATTTGCACAGTTTTTTGTGCTTGTATTCAGCTCAACAACTGCCTGCTAGGTGTCCTGCAGAGTTCTACAGCAGCAGAAAGACAAAAGAGAGACTTTGGAGTGATTAAGTAGCATTTTTCTGCATTTTCTTTCTGTCTTTAACTAATTCCGCCTAAAACGCCAATTTTTTAGCGTTTCTGTGATTTAAAAAGCTTGTTTCTGATACATATTGTACTTATTTGCTGCCTGCACTTGAACTAAGTCATTTTTGCATTTAAATAATCTGTTTAACTGTTGTATGCTACACACTAAAGTGCAATAGCCATTTCTGTGCATTTAAAGTGGTTTTTTTGATTGTATCTGCTTTATTTTCTGAAAAACAAAATATAATATAATATATATATATATATATATATATATATATATATATATATATGTATATGTATATGTATATATATATATATATATATATATATATATATATATATATATATATATATACTTGTTTCCCGCCTATCTGAACTAGTATAGTCCAGTTTTCAGGTTATTGCTGAATTCAGGGCTGTGTTACAAGTTTCTGTGTTGCCCATACCTTACTTGGATAGAAGGAAGTTTCTCTGTACACCTGTGAGAGAGGGGAGCTTTGAGCAGCCTATCTGTCCCTGGAGGAGTGGTTTCAGCCCAGAAGTTAGTAGTTTATTGGCCATTTTGGGCTAATTTCTATCTCTTTCATTTCTCTGCTATAAAAAACGCATTTGCGTGGTTTTGTATGCTGGGCAGCTCTGGTTATCTAGGGTTAAACTATTCCTGGCTCCACGAAGTCTACTCTTCAATTTTTCTCTTGGAACTAGACAAACTTTCAACTTAAGCACTCAAACCATTCATTTCACAGCCCAGCACTTGCTCAAAACTCATAGCAAGCACTAATTAACCCTAACACTAGACACACCCCCATACTGTCCAGAAGGACAAGGCTATCTATTCGTCCCTACTAGCCAATCAGTAAAACAGCTCACTTTACCTATTCAGGCATATCCAAAGGGCAGTTTCAGGTGTATTCTCCAGTCCAACTGGTGAATCTGGGCATTTTGAGGCAATGTTACAACTGCCTCATGTACACAGACAACCCTCTCCTCCTACCACCAAACACTAATATACAGACAAACTGGAGGCAAAGCTCTCGCAACCCAAGACTGGAATTGACATTCAAGAGGAGAAGGGAAACACTTGCAACACATCACCAGTCTCACATAGACCTATTAAACCAACACTGACAAATAACACACATAAATACACAAAAACATACTTGGAGGCTCTAAGGGCAGCCACGGTGGTGCAGCGGTTAGCGTTGTCACCTCACAGCAAGAGGTTTTCTGGTTTGATCCTCGGCTGGGTTGCCTTCTGTGCGGAGTCTGCATGTCCTCCCTGTGGTCGTGTGGGTTTCCTCCGGGTGCTCCGGTTTCCTCCCACATCCCAAAGGCGTGCTGTAGGTGGATTGGACACTCTAAATTGGCCCTAGGCATGAGTGCGTCCATGTGTGTGCCTTCCATGGAAGGTTGGGCACTGGGCTGGCAACTCGACACCGTAAAACTCTACTGCCAATCATGCGCAGACAGGTGATCCGCTGTGGTGACCCCTATCCGGGAAAAGCCAAAAGAAGAAGAAGAAGATACTCAAAGGCTCTAAATAAAAATCTGCAAAAGCAACAGAGACCTCCAAAGCAGACATCCAAGCAACCTCCACACCCCATCACAAACCATGAAACACATACTTCACATAATCAGTGTGCCATGCAATCACAACCCTTAAGGCAAAATAACATACCCAACACACTAGTAATAGGTGACTCTATAGTCAGGCACACTGATGTCCCACTAACTAGACTGGGCAAGGAGAAGGTTACAGTTAGCTGCCTGTCAGGCACCAGGATCCACCACATAACACAAGCACTCAGGTCACTCCAGAACAAGTACAAATATGACTCTGTCATTGTCCATGTTGGTGTGAAAGACCTGAGATGTATCTCCCTGGACTACATGAAAAGAGACATGGAAGAGCTCTCTGATCACATAGCCCAGGCCGGTATGACCCTGGCCCTGAGTAGCATCCTGCCCTCACCAAGAATGATGCCACAGTATGAAGAAAAAATGATCAGTTTCAACAATTGGCTAAGTTTCTGGTCTCATTCAAAGGGGATCCAGTATCTGTCCGCCTGGGATAACATGCTCGACAAGCCACGTTGCTTTGCAAGAGATGGCTTGCACCTGTCACAATTAGGCTTTTGAATACTGGCCAAGGCCTTTGCCGCCCCCATAGTGCCTTTTTTAGGCAAGGCTCAAAAGACAAACCCACCACCGTAAATAGAACAAGTAACCAAAAACTGAGGGTAATGCTATTCAACACCAGAAGTCTAAACCTCAAAATGCATGCACTCAAGGCACTCCTCAGTATGGAGTACATCGATATCTGTGCAGTAACATAAACCTGGTTTAAGGCTCCAGAGAGCACCCCAGCACTACCAGGCTATAACTCATACCATACTTTTCGGCCACAGAACCCTGACGGAAACACAAAAGGTGGGGGTGTATCCATATTCATCAAAGATACCCACACCTCCAGGTTAGTGGCACAGCACGATACCTCAGAGATCATCCATGTGCAACTAACAATGGGCAAAACTGGAATTCAAATTGTAGCTTGCTACAGATCACCCACCATGACCCAGGACCCCGATTCTGCATTTCTGGAGACACTGGAAAATATGAAGGTCCTACCACATGCCCTAATATTGGGTGATTTCAATTACCAAACATTAACTGGGAGAACAACTCAAGTACTAACTCCCTTGCCCAACACTTCCTAGAATTTATAAACTCAAATGCACTGGATCAACTGGTCAACACCCCAACCAGAGGTGACAACATATTGGACCTGGTCATCACCAACATGGGTGACCGGCGTTCCACACTGGAGGTCAACCCCTCGCTGGTTAGATCAGACCATAGACTAATCACTCTGGATATCCGCATTCCGCCTCCACCCCCAATAAAGGAAACCACCATGAAAAACTTTTCAAAAGCAAACTTCGCATTACTTAAGACCAAGGTGGAAAGGTTCACAGCCCTCATGCTAAAGGACAATGCTGTCCAAGCTGCTGAATCCCTTACAAAGGCACTCTGTAAGCACCTGCAAGAATGCATGGATCATGCTATCCCAAGCAAAACCAAGACTCACTCCTCCAAGAAAAGGAAACCAGTCTGGTGGAACCCTGCCATAAACAAGCTATACAATAGAAAGAGGAAACTAGTGCAGAAAAGAGTAAAATCCCAAGAAAGAAAGACATCCCTGATCAGTATCAGCAAGAAACTACGATCCCTCATAAAATCATCCAAGGCTAGCTTTGAAAAAAAATTGCCAAGGGCTCCAAAGATAACCACAAAGCGTTCTTTAGCTATGTCAGAACCTAAGTGAAAACTCCCAGATCTGCTCTGAGTCAATGCAGAATGGCACAAAATACATTGAACCGACTGATAGTGCCAACATTCTGGCAGACAGGTTTAGTGCAAACTTCACCCCCCCTCTCACCCCCTAAAGGGCCCATAACCATACCAGAAGAATGTAGAGCCCCAGCAATCACTGACACACAGGTTAAAACAGCCCTATCCAAAGCCAAAAATACAGTTCAATGGGACCAAACAGTGTCCCAGGCATGTGTTTTACATGAGCTCCAAAATTAACTAACCCCTCACCTAAACACACTGTTCAAACTCAGCCTCTCTACAGGCTACGTACTCATAGAGTGGCACACAGCAACAGTTATCCCACTCCACAAAGGTGGAGCCACAATGGACCCTGGGAACTATCGCCCTATAAGCCTGACTAGCCTGGTCTGCAAGGCTATGGAGCGCATCATCATGGAACTCATTAACAGAGACATTGGGAACCTCCAAACATTGCACCCTACCCAGTTTGGCTTTGTTAAGGGCACATCATGCCTTCTAAACCTGGTGGACTTCTTTGAGACAGTTACCAAGGCTTTAGACAAGGGAAAGGAGGTCCACACAGCCTACCTAGACCACGCAAAGGCTTTTGACACCATTCCCAATTCTGGTATTATAGACAAGCTCACCAGCCTGAACATAAACCCCCACATCATGAGATGGGTTGCAAATTGGCTCATGGATAGAACCCACACAGTGAGAGTTGCAGGCTCTAGGTCTGACTCTAAACCGGTTACAAGTGGCATCCCACAGGGCTCAGTCCTGGGACCCCTCCTGTTCGGTATATACTTCTCACAGGTACAGGCAAGCACAGGAGGACTATGGCTGACCAAGTTCGCAGATGACTGAAAACTGGGGGCCATAATTGACTCTCTGGCTGATACAGAAATCCCCCAGAAGGGTCTCACTGAGACGGATACCTGGTGTCAAAATCATGGCCTCAAGCTAAATGCCAAAAAGTGCATAGTCATCCCCTTTGGAAAAAACAAAGTACCCACGAACTACCACATACGTGGTAGTCCCCTAAATACAGAAAATGTAATAAGGGATCTAGAGACCCAAGTAGATAGTAATCTCTCCTTTTAATAATCATATTGCCAAGGTGGTTAGAAAATCCTTCTATGTGGCACACCTAATCACAAAAGGGTTTTCATCTAGAACAAAAGAGGTTATTGTGCCCCTCTACTCATCACTCATCAGACCCATCATAGAGTACAATGCCCCATTTGGGATGTACCTTACAAGACGCCTGCAACAGCTAGAAAGACCACATAAGTACCTCACCAAGAGGATTAGTGGCCTCAAACAGATGCCCTATGCAGCCTGACTGAAGAAACTCCAGCTGTACTCGGTTATATACCGCTTACTCAGAGGTGATCTCTGCCTGACATATAAGGCCATGTCCAACCCAGAATTGATGGACATGCTCCACCTAAAAAAAACAAATCCCCGAGAGCCACACACTCTAGGGATCTAAACCTCACCACAAAGATAAATAGGACATGCTGGAGGGATAGATTCCTGTCCCAGAGACTCCCCATGCTTTGGAACAGGATTCCAATCTACATTAGGCAGAGTCCCTCACTAACACTCTTCAAGAAACACCTTGACAAGTGGATGGGAAGCAGAAAATATACCCCGGGGATCACTGCAGTGGCTCTGCTGGACAGAGGCACAGGGAACTAATCTAGGGGGGCGGCGAAAGCCAACACATTCTGGCTAGGGTTATAGATGCACTCGGGCAGATAGCCTAGTACTTACCAATGAACCTATGAACCTATAGCTGTAAGAAAGCTTTACCAACACACACTGTGTTCAACATATCCACTGTTCAACCCCAAGGCTGCAAATGACAGCAAGATAAGCACATACACCAAGCACTTTGTTCCGATACATGTCCCTCAAGTGTCATGCTGTCACGGCAAATGGTCACTGCTGCTAATAACCAGGGAGACAGATAGAGACCCCGGCGGAGTATGTCAGTACCACACTCCCCAAGCATGAGTGCCAGGCACTCCTATCAGTGTCATATGTAACTGTGAAGATGTGAATATGTGTAGAAACAGCCAGGTAGTGTTAACACATATTTCTTCAACAGGTCTACCAGGTAAGGAAATGTGTCTATTAGCTGTAAGAAGGCTTAACCAATACACTGTGTACAACAATCTCACTGTCCATCCTCAAGCCATAGGTAGATATACAGTGAGGTCAGCCATAGAGAGTAATGAGTAGAGTAATGATCTGTACAGTTGTTGAAAACTGAAGCCTAGACAGTTGTTAATTGACATTTCTCTCTTTCTCTCCCCCAGCCTATCTGCACCAATACGTCATACACATTAAATGGGTATGTTCATCTCCAAAGCTACTGTTAGGACATGTGTCCTGTTGTTATACAAATATTGAACCATTTGAATATTAATGTTCCCTGTTCAAATATTATCATTGGTGGCCTGTTGCTATCAGTGTAACTTGCATGCTGTTATAATGCCTACTGTGGTTCCATATATGCATGTGTTCTGTTTGCTACACAACTGTTTCAATTCTGTTTTATGGAGTCAGTTGGAACACCCATGCATGCTGTTATAACTAATCCTGAAATTTGTTGTTCTTGACTAACCAACATATTTTTTACAATGAAACACCATAGCACATCTGGGAAGGCAGATCCCCGCGGATCCCCTGTCCCGCCTCATTTGGCCATGGCACCAGGCCCCAGCACATTTGGGACCCAACCCAGGCCTCCCTCTTCCATTGGTCCTGCACTACCTTTGGGTGGAACCGCCTCAGGGGATAGGACTCATCCCCCCTGGAGTGGGCACAGAGAGGAGACTGTCACCCACAGTCAGATCCGGGGATTGGTATGCAGCATCCTCTGTTCAGAGTACGGTGATCAGCTGCGCCAACTTGAGGGATGTCTGGCACATCTTGAGAGTCAGCCTGCCCCTCCTGTGCAACCCCCAGTACAGCCACCTTTAGGCCATGAAGGTGCAGTGATGACTGTCTTCCTACCCAACTTATCTCCCTAAATGTACCTACTATCCTTTCCCAATGTTCCACTCTCACCTTATAAATAAATAAATAAAAAAGGGCAGTCTGTTCCCAAATAAAAAAAAATATGGCCCCATACATAGCTGCCCATTTTGCACGCGTGTCCACTGGACACATATAATCTGGTCTAATTGGCTTAACAACACATTACTGTTGTCCTCACCCCTCTCTCAGGGGTTTGAGTGTCCAAATACACCTCCAAATTCTGCACAAATGCACAGCTGCGGCTGTATCACAAATGGATAGCTATGGACCTTCCCTACACCCATCCTGCACATCCCTAGCTATCTTTCGTATTGTTTTTCCCTCTGCATGCCCCCTTTTTCATCACTTTCCTATCACCTCTTTTGTCTTTTCTTGTAAAGAAATTAGTGCAGGGGTAAGTGGGAGTAAGTGGCAGTAAGCAAGTTTGCACTATGCTAAGCAGTGCCTACACAGATTATGCAGTTTTTCATTTAACCATGTGTTGGCATCGCTTACCATCGTGCAAACCTGCTTACAACTGCTTAAAAGTGCCCTAATCACTCTGTATCCATCAGCCACTGTTCTGCCCAGCAACAAAATAATCATCCTTGCCAAGTGTCAAACTCAGGACCTTGTATACCATAGCCAGAGGAATGTACCTGAGCTGTAACAATAAATGATGCTTTTTCAAATATATCATTCAGTACAGGTATAGAACAGTAGGGAAAAAACACTGTGGAATCAGTTATGTTTGTTGTTGTTGTTTGTCTTTTCGTTTTTTCCCAGTTAGGGGGTCACCACAGTGGAACTCCGGTCCGCTAATGATTGGCAGTAGATTTTTATGGTGCCGAGTTGCCAGCCCGACGCCCAACCTTCAGCGAAGACACGCCCATTTACGTATGTCTTTTGGAGGCCACTCGACCGCGGGCAGGACATGCAGACTCCACACAGAAGGCACTCCAGCCGAATCAGTCATGTTTAGTATATATAAATGGATACACTAGACAATCTCGATGTACTGAAATGTCGAAATTCAGTACGTCGAAACCAAATAGTGGAAAGTGCAGTTAACCAAAACTACACTATGCCAAATCCGAAAATGTCGAACCCACCGCTATTGTGGTGTCACGTTCATGACATGTGGTGCGATTTGTGGATTTATCTGGGGTTTCAGTAAGTGTTGTGTTTGAGGATAATGGGCAGGGATTTTAGTGTGTGTGAGTGTGTGCGGTGGTGTTTTTTGTGTGTTTGTGTGTTTGTGTGTTTAGTGCGACCTCGGAGTTAGAATATCTAAGTAGGGGGGGTGTGGAGGGCATAGGTAGGTTAAGTGTGTTTGTGTGTATTGTTATGTTTGTTTAGTTAGGTAGGTGTATGTGTGTGTGTGACTATGTACTGGTTTGTGTGTGTGTGAATGGTCACGATTGCAGTGTTCGTGATTTTGGGTTTTCGTGCATGTGGTTTTTCGACTATTCAGTCACGAAATACTGAAATTCGACATTTCAGTATTTCAAGATTGTATAGTGAATCCATATAGATATACACATATAGATGTGTATGGTGATAGATAAATATGAAAAAGTATATACATCAGATATATGGAGCTATACATATAAAACAAATACATATACAATATATACATATATATTGTTATATAACTATATATATGGATATCAAAAAAGGAATATAAGTATATATATATATATATATATATATATATATATATATATATATATATATATATATATATATATATATACACAGATATATATATATATATATATATATATATATATATATATATATGGTTTCCTATGAAACCATCGAATTTACACTACATCGAGAATGACTACATCGAGACTAGACCATCGAAAGTACATAACAGCGAAAACAGAAATCGTCGACATTTAAAACATCGACTACATGGAAAGGGCAGAACATACAGGAGAGAAGTTATAAATACAGTTATACTACACTACATAGCATACACACTAGCCCTGACCC
>NC_056729.1:853750016-853760016 GCF_019279795.1 Protopterus annectens | reverse complement strand
CTGGCACCCTCATCCTTTCCCAAATATACTCAGCATACCCCCTCATCACATGTCCAAACCAATGTAATCCTGACCCTCTCTAGCTTTGTCCCCAAGTTGTCCAACCTGGGCTGACCCCCTAACATACATATTCCTAATCCTGCCCACCCTCATCACACCCAGTGCAAATCTTAACATAATTAACTCTTCTATGTCCAGCTCTGACTCGTGCCTTTTTTTTTTCAATGCCACAACTTACTAGTCTCATTACCCTCTTGTAGACCTTCCCTATCACTCTTAATGATACACGTCTGTCACAAATCACTCCTGACACTCTTCCAGCACCCACATCCTGCCTGTACTCTCATCTTCACCTCTGCCCCATACTCGCCATTACTCTGAAAGTACAGTTGTGTACATTTACCATAAATGTAGATGTTCAAGTGTATTCACTGTTGCAGTCATCACATTTGGGTTATCTGCTTGCAGTAGCCCTCAGTCAGCCTGATTAACAAAGTCTTGGGTCCTGCATCGGTTGCTGTCTCTTCTTCCATGACGTCAGGTCATCAGGGGTATAAAACATGCAGCCAACACCATTACATCAGTTTCTCTTGCCCCAAAAATCAGGTGCCCCTTTAATGGGAAGCAATATAACATATCTATACATATATACAAGGATATACCTCCAATAAAAAAGCAAATACACCAAAAAGCTTTTAAGCATAGCAAAGGAGAGTAGAGGTATAGCCAAAGAAATCAGGGGGCTGGAAGGAGGGTAACCAGGACTGCAACAGTAAATTCACTCGAACATCTACATTTATGGTAAGTGTACACAACAGTACTATGTTCTTTGTGTTTCACTTTTGCAGTCATCACATTTGGGTAGATTCCCAAAGCTAAGTATGGGAGGAGGAATTTAGATAGCATTAGGATCAGCTATAAGACCCTGCAAGACTGCAGTGGCAAAGCCAGCTCTGGATTTAGAGAAAATTGGCAAATGGTAATGCTTGGTAAAGGTATGTACAGAACTCCAGGTAGCAGCTTCTAGGATGTCCCTGGTAGGGACACCTCTGAGAAAGGCTGTTGAGGTAGATGTAGCCCTGGTTGAATGGGGTCGGATCACCTTTGGGATAGGTTTTCCATGGTGCTTATAGCAGAAATGAATGCAATGGCCTATCCATTTAGAAATGGTTTGCATTGAAATAGCCTTCCCCTCTGCCCCTGCAGCAAATGCCACCAGCAGTTGTTCAGATTTCCTTTGAGGTTTAGTCCTGTCCAAGTAAAATCTAAGTTGTCTGTGCACATCTAAGGAGTGCAGTATCCGTTCCCCTTTGTTCTGTGGATTAGGAAAGAAGGTTGGCAAATCAATGGACTGATTGAGAGCCACACTGGATACCACTTGGGCATGAAGGAGGGATTGGTTCTGAGGGACACCCTGTCCGCATGAAAGATGATGAAAGGCTCCACTGCCATAAGGGCCTGTAATTCAGATACTCTTCTTACTGAAGTGATTGCTAAAAGGAAAGCTGTTTTCCAAGAAAGGAATTTTAAATCTGCACTAGCAGCTGGCTCGAAAGGAGGAAGAGTGAGTTTCTCCAATACAAAGTTAAGGTCCCAGGCTGGAGTTGGGGCTCTCCTGAGTGGTCTTAAATTTTTGGCCCCTCTGAGGAACTGCCTGAGCAATGGATGAGAGAAGAGGGGAGGTTCTGTGTTATAATGAGCTGAAATGGCTGAGGCGTGAATTTTGATGGAGGAAAAAGAAAGTCCCTTGTGAAGCATCTCAGTTAAGTATTGTAAAATCTGAGGCAAGTTGGGCGCTGCTGTCCTCATCCCTTGAGATTGGTTCCAGGCACAGAATCTTTTCCATTTTTCAGCATAAGATTTTCTAGTACTAGGCCTCCTTGCCTCAAAAATGATATCCATCACTGGTTTACTGAGGGATGGTAAGGGAGAGATTAGGTAATTAGCCAGGCTGCTAGGTTCAGGGTTTGAAGCTGAGAGTGCAGAATCTGGTTCTCCTGCTGAGACAACAGGGTAGGGGTCAGAGGCAGATGCCATGGTGCCAACAATGATGCACTGCACAAGAGGGGGTACCAGTGTTGGTGTGGCCAGTCTGGTGCAATCATTATCATCCTTGGTTTGTCCTGTTTGATCTTTAGCAGTACTTTGGAGAGGAGAGGCAGAGGAGGAAAGGCATAAACTGATATTTTTTTCCAGCTGAAGGGCAAAGCATCCACTTTCCAAGCTTGTCTGTGGGGAGTCCTTGTGCAAAATTTCTCCAGTTGGTAGTTCTGGGGGGAGGCAAACAGGTCTATATCTGGGCTCCCCCATTTGTTTGTCAACATGTTGAAAATCTTTGGTTCCAGTTTCCACTCGTGTGGGTCCATGAGGTTTCTGCTTAGTCCATCTGCCAGTGTATTTAGTTTTCCTGGCAGGAATTGAGCTTGTAGATGCACTTGGTAGCTCAAGGCTGTGTTCCATAATGCCATGGGTAGTCTGCAGAGGGGGTAAGAATGGGTACCCCCTGCTTGTTTATGTACCACATAACAGTGGTGTTGTCCATCTTTACCATTAATTGTCCTGGAAGAATGTGGTCCTTGAAGGCTGTCAGAGCATTCTGTACAGCTAACATCTCTTTTTGATTGATATGCAGGTGCATTTGACTTGGGTTCAATTTGCCCTGAATGCACTTCCCTGCCAGCTGTGCCCCCCATGCATAGTTTGATGTGTCTGTTGTTAGGGTTTGGGTGGCAGGAGGTAGAGTGAATGGTAGTCCCTTGTTTTGGTGGCAAGCCTCTGCCCACCAAAGACACTCTAGGTATAGGCAAGGTATGATAGGAATCATTATTGCTTCTAGATCCTGAGAATGTTGACACCATAGGCTTTTAAGATACCACTGTAGTTTCCTCATATGCAGTCTTGCATATGGAATTAGAAGAATGCGGGAGGCCATGAACCCCAAGGCTTGCAGTATTTGCCTTGCAGATAGCACAGTTTTCGTGGCCACTAGTTTGAAGTAGGTTGTAAACTGAATTTGTTTCTCTGGCATGAGGAAAGCCATCTGGGAAGTTGTGTTCAAGCTTGCTCCCAGGAATACAATTTGTTGACAGCGTACCAGATGTGACTTCTTTTCATTTATGGTGTACCCCAGACAAGTTAGCACCTTTTGTACAAATGCCAGATGATTCAAAAGTATGTCCTGGCTTTCTGCATGAATTAGACAATCATCCAGGTATGGGTATATTTGAATTTTTCGTTGCCTGCAAAATGCAATGACAAGTACTAGGCACTTTGTGAATATCCTGGGTGCAGTAGATAAGTCAAAGGGCAGTGTAGAGAACTGATAGTGCATGTAGCCTGCTTTGAAGCGTAGGTATCTTCTGCAAGATTCCCTGATTGGAATGTGCAGGTAGGCTTCCTTTAAATCCAGTGTTGCCAACCAGGCATCTTTGCCTAGCATAGGAAGTAGCTGGTGAAGAGTTAGCATCTTGAATTGGGGAATCACCAAAAAAGTGTTTAAGGTAGAAATGTCCAGGATAGGATGCCATGAATTGTCTTTTCTGGGTACCAGGAAAAGTCTTGAATAAAAACCTTGTCCCTTTTCCTCTTATGGTACAGTTTGAATAGCATTTATGCTTAAGAGAGAGAGAGTACTTGCTTTTGAGCCTCTGCCCATTGATTTGGGGGTAGATCTGGTCAACCGTTCGGGGTTGGTAAAGTGTTGAAGTGAAATCTATATCCTTGGGAGTCCATATTTAAAACCCATTTGTCCTGGTAATGAGTTCCCAGTTTTTGGCCTGCAGAGCAATCTTTCCCCCTAAAGGAGCAGTCAGTTGAGAAGTGCTTGGAAGTTTTAAAGTCAAGTCATTCAGACAGCTTCCCATGGGGGGAGTCTTACTACTCTATGATTTGGAAGCGGGAACCCCCCACTGCTTAGTTTTGTGCATTCCCTGGGACTGAAACCTGGGGGCTCTGCTGGTTCTGGGTTTGGGTTGAGAAGGCCTGGAAGAGGCAGGAAAGGACCAATTCTTAAGAGGGCCAATGCCTACTAAGTCTTGGAGGCTGAACTTGTAGGAAATCGTTAACAGTTTGCTTAGATTTAGCTTTTTCCTCCATCTTTTTAAGAACTTCTTCTGCTTTGTTGCCAAACAGGTGGTCCTGATTTAAGGGAGTATCCAACAATTTAGCTTTAACATGATCTGGCAAAGATTGTTCCTTAAGCCAAGCATACCTTCTAAGTACACAGCTAGTGACAGCAGCCCTGCAAGAGGCCTCTAATGAATCAAACCCACATTGCAAAGTATGTTTTCCAACCTGTTCAGCAGAATGGATTAAATCCTGTAAATCTTTATTTTCAGCACAGTCAGGAATCAACATTATTTTCTGTTTAAGTAATAAAGTAATATGTTGCTGATACTTTACCATATGAAACTGACAATTTAAGGCCCTAATGGCCAAGGTTGCAGAAGTGTATACCTTCTTACCCCATCTATCCAGTGACCTGGAGTCTCTATCAGAAGGGGTAGGATTTTTGGCAGCAGTAGCCTTAATGCCCTTGGGTCCCTGTGAAATAGTCTCAGGATCCGCAGTAGGATTTTTGAAAAGGAACTTGTGAGAATCAGGAACCCTGTAATATCTATCTGGTTTTCTGGGAGCAGGAGGCAAAGAATCAGGGGCCTCCTGTCTGATCACGTCTGTCAACCTGTCCATCACCACTGCAAATAAGAAAGAGCTCATAGCTGATCCCTGATGTACTCTCACCTCCACCTTAAACATACCTGTCACTCCCAATGTAGAACTCACCACTGTCACACTAGCCTTGTACATATTCTGTAGCATTCTTACAGATTCATCTGCCACTCCTGACATCCTCATACAATACTACAACTCATCTCTAGGCATCCTGTCATATGCTGTCTCTAAGCCACAAAGACACAATGCAGCTACTTCTGACCATCTCTGTATGTCTCCATCAACATTCTCAGAGTAAACATCGCATCTGTACTGCTCTTTCCTGGCATGAAACCATACTGTTGATCAGTAATCCTCACCTCCCTTCTTAACCTAGCTTCCACCACCCTTTACAATTACCCCATGTTGTGACTAATCAATGTTATCCCTCTGTAGTTACTACAGCTCTGCACACCACCCTTATTCTCATAATCAGGACCCAAACACATTTATCCACTCCTCATTCAGCCTCTCACTTTCCAAGATTACAGTAAACAATTTGGTTAAAAAGACCACTGCCATTTGTCCTAAACACCTCCATGCTTCCACAGGTATGTCATCTGGACCAATAGCCTTTCCATTCTTAAACCTCTTCATAGCTATCCTTACTTCATCCTTGATAATCTGTTGCATGTCCTGATTCACCATACCCACATCATGCAACCTTATCTCTCTCTCTCATTCTCATCATTCAGCAGCCCATCAAAGTACTGTTTCCACCTGCTCAACACACTATCCTCGCTTGTGAGTACACTTCCACCATTATCCTTTATCAGCCTTATTTGCTGCACATCCTTCCTAGCTATGTGCTTCTGTCTAGCCAATTGGTACAGGTCCTATTCTCCATCCTTGGTGTCCAACCTTACATGTAGCCTTTCAGATGTCCCATCCTCAGCCTTTGCCACCACTCTCTTTGACATGCACCCCATTTCCTTATACATCTGTCTACTTTCTTCATCTGTCCGACAATCCCACTTCTCTTTGGTCAACCTCTTTCTGTGTATACTCCTCTGTACTTCCTCATTCCACCACCAGGTCTCCTTGCCCTCCATCCTCTGTACAGATGTCACACCAAGCCCCGTTCTACTCATCTCCCTTACTAGCTTGTATGTAGTTATCCAGATGTGTTAACTCTTCACTGCCACCCACTGCCTGGCTTAACTCTTCCCCGAACTCAACCTCAAAATCACCCTTTCTCAGTATCCAACATTTGATCCATGGTGCTGCCCTCACACTCCTTCCCCTCTTCTTGATCCCCAGCTTCATCCCACAGACCAACATTCTATGCTGCCTAACTACACTTTCCCCCTGTCACCACTTTACAGTTACCAATCCCCTTCAAATAGGCCCACCTGCATAGGAGATAATCCACCTGTGTGCATCTTCCTCCACTCTTGTATGTCACCCTATGCCCCTCGGTCTTGTAAAACTATGTATTCACCACAGCCATGTCCAACTTCTTTTGCAAACTCCACCACCATCTCACCTTCTGCAGTCCTTTGCTTAACACCATACCTACCCATCACTTCTGCATCCCCTCTGTCCCCTTCATCAACATACCTATTGAACTCTACTCCAATCACTACTCTCTCACCCTTGCGTACACTCATCACCAGTTCATCCAACCACACCAAAGTATGTCTGTCTCATCCATCACACATGCAATAAGCGGAGCATATGCACTAACAGCTGTCATCATTACACCATTAATTCCCAGCCACATTAACATCACTCTACCCGATACTCTCATCACCTCCACAAACACTCTTAGCATAATGTTCCTTTAGGTTAACCCCTACAGCAGTTCCCCTCCCATACACACCATGATAGAACTATTTGTACCTGACTCTGATACAGCTTCCATCTGGTCTCTGGCACATGCAATATATCCTCCTTTCCTCTGTCCATCATATCAGCTAGCTCTGTCCCCATATCAGTCATGCTCATGACATTAACAGTTCCTACCCTCACTACCACACTCCTAGCCTTTCTCCTCTCTGCCTGCCACGTGAGCATCAGACATCCTCCAGGGTATGTCTGTGAATGCAAAGGCTACTGCACTATCAAATGATGTACATGTGTTACAGCAATATGAAGAAATTGTCACTAATTTTGGCCCATATCCCACCATGTATGTGCAATGTCCTCCAGATGTCCTGCCCTAACAGGTTGACATGACTGATAGCCTAGTACCAACCTATGAACCTATGAACCTATGAACCTATGACTGAGCAGCAAGACTGTACTTACAGTGTGCCATACTGACATAGAACAGAAATGTATAGCAGGTATTACCTGTGCATATGTATGTATGGGTAGGTGTACCTGGCTGCCTCATAACAACTGACATGGGATGCAAAATGTCAGGTATATAAGCTGTACATGTTGTACATGTGTGTACTGTTAGTTTCTATGCATCCAACAGAGTTACACTTCTACAACTAATGTTTGTTGCATTGCCGTGACACAGACATGGGTGCTAGAATATGCATGAGTACCATGTTGAAAGTGGAGTGGTGTCCAACTGTGTTATGACCTTGTGTCCATGCCTACTACAAACAGATATATGACCACTCACATAGCTGTATGGCCTCAGCAATACCTGACTTGCAAAACCTGTCTCCACCAAAGCAGAGTAATCCCCTTTGCTGGACAGCATCAATGCACAAAGCACATAATGGGATGCTATATTGGCTGTACAGGGAAAAGTAAGATCATGCACCAACTGGCAAGCATGTCAACCTTTGTCTGAGTGAGCATATTAGGTCACAGGTAAGGCTAACTATAACTACAAATTGGACACATCCACTAAGGGCAATCACAAGGCCATCTTCACATATGTCTGCAGTCTCAGAGGCAACAACTCAACCCACCCTGTAATGGTGGTAAATCACACCACATACACACACACCATAGCTACCGCCAACCTGCTGCTGACAGGTTTAGGGCAAACTTCATCCCCCCCCCCCGGCTTACCATCAGTATAGGTGGATATGCACAGCACACATACCCCTTCCCTCATCATCATGGATCAGGTGCAAACTGTCTAATCAAAGTTAACAAAAGCAAGTCCCTTTCAGGCCTGATAACATTCCTGTCTGCATCCTACATGAACCCAGGCATATGCTTCCAGCTCCATTACACATTGTAATCTTAAACTATGCCATCCTTTTTGGCTGTAGCCAGCAAAATCTACAGGAGCAGACTGCCCCGTGGGATGAGATCATCCACAGAGTGAACATCTTGGGCCATCATGGATGCACATATGATCAGGTCAGGCATAGAGCAACTGACCTAATATGTCGTTCCCGGCAAAGGGCTGCTGCTGTAATGAGGGACCATACTGCTACCGGTGGGGGGCCAGCCACACAGGCCCCACTTATAGCGACAGAAGAGCTCCTTGTCAACCTTGTCAACCTTGGGGTAGCCCCCACACAACCTCAAACACAAGAAACAGCAGTTGTGGAGGTGGGTGGCAAAAAGAGCATTAAGGTAAGGCCAAAGTGCACATCAATGTAATGAGGTAGCATTTAAACTGTCATCTGTAGAGTCGGTAGCTGCATATGTTAGTGCAAAATGGATTAGTGGGTGGGGTTTAGTAATGCACACAAGTGCACATCTATGGTGAAGGACAGCAAATTGTATAATATCATAGTGTGTACTGTATCTTTGCAGAAACATAGCATTCATCTTGTACCAATGCCTAATGTGAATCTGCTGACAATAGCTCTCCCTCACAACTTCATAGGTCCCTCTTGTCTGCACATGGGACAGCAGCCTGAAGCCGGTAAGTATGGGATTTTCCTGTTGTGGCTCACCAGTACCCTAGGCATGCTAAAGTTAATGCATGTGACTATGCGCACAACTGTTACACTCAGCCATTTGGCAATATCTGCATGTTCACTTGTGGCGGTGTTTACTGCATTGCATCACGGTGGTCATCACAGGAGCCTATTTGCAGGAGATGTCACATATCTGTAGCATACCTCACAACCTGTCATTGCAGGACATCTGGACAAAGACTGACAAAATGGGGGGACAAAGGCCCAAAACTAGGGTCATATTGTATAAATTAGTGGTATACAGTGTACATATAAATGGTGTACACACCTGTTAGAAAGGTATTTGTGATATACAAAATGAGAGCACAATAGACAATTTCAAAATACTGACAACCAACCTTTCATGTGACCTATAACCTGTACAATTCAATTGTAAAGCAAACAAATCTGTTAGGGGAACAATAATGACACATAACAATAGTACAACAGCCTAGATGCATATGTGTGCACAGGCTGAAGTTATTAATATGTTGAGGCAGATTTCAATATAATTACAGCAGTACATCTTATTGGGTACACACCTGCCATCAATTACAGAGACCCTTTGATTAACAGCAAATAACCATCAGCTGTCCTACCAGGATTATCCTAACATATACCCAGTTGCCTGCTACAGCAACAGCCATGGTTCACGTAGAGCTATGTAACACAGTGCAGATAAATATATGGGGCTACAGTGACATGGTGAAGGAGTGGACATCCTACCAAATTCTGAGAATACAAGACCAAAACAGGCCAGGGAGGCTGCCAGAAGTAATACAGCAACAGTGAAGGAGTAGCAGGAATCTCTGGCAAGTACTGGGTGTGTACTACATGTCACAACAATCTTTCATGGTCTCCATATGTCTTGCATATAGGGTAGGGTTGGAAGATGGCAGCAGTTCAACACATCAAACAATATCCAAGCCTGGAGAAAGTCTGAAAACAACACATCAAGTCTCCAAAAAGCAAGTGGGAAAATGTGTTATGGTAATATGGGATCAGGATTGAACTCTTTGGCCACAATTCTGACAGGTTTGTTTGGCGCAATAACACCACTGCACATCAGCACAACACCACCCCCACAATGAAGCATGGAGATGGCAATGTCCTGCTTTGGGTTTGCTGTTCACAAGCTGAAACTGGGGCTGTAGCCAAGTTGGAGAGGATTATGAATAGTTCAAAACACTGGTCCCTTATGGCTCCAATCCTTCTGGTGTCTGCCACATAGTTGCGGATGGTGAGGAATTCCACCTTCCCACACAACAGTGGCCCAAACCCTACATCCAAATCAACAAAAGGGTGGCTTCACCAGAACAAATGCAACATTCTGCACTGGCCCAGCCAGAGCTCACACCTATGTCCAATAAGATATATGCAGGGTGACCTTAAGAGGGCAGTGCACAGGGGATACCCTTGCAATCTGACATAGTTGGAGGTGTTTTCCAAGGCGAGAGCGTGCAAACATT